>NW_019738957.1:1585874-1640685 GCF_002891405.2 Cryptotermes secundus | reverse complement strand
TGTATGGGGCTGAAACATGGACACTTAGGGCAGTAGATCAGAAACATCTGGAAAGTTTCGAAATGTGGTGTTGGAGAAGAATGGAGAAGATCAGTTGGACCGATTATGTGAGAAATGAAGAAGTGTTAATTAGAGTCAGTGAGCAGAGGAATATCCTACATGAAATAAGAAAACGGAAGGCTAATTGGATTGGTCATGTTTTACGCAGAAACTGCCTTCTAAAAGAAGCTATCAAAGGAAAGATAGATGGGCGAATAGAAGTGATAAGAAGACGAGGAAGAAGACGTAAGAAGATGCTGGATGACCTTGGGGACAGAAGAGGATACTGTCATTTGAAGGAGAAAGCTCTAGATCGCATTAAGTGGAGAAATTGTTTTGAAAGAGACTGTGGACCTGTCGTCTTGACAGATTACTGATGATGATGATGATGATGGAGGATATGAGAAAAAGATGGCTTCCTATTTTACAACTCATATTCCTTTCCTATTAAGTATTAAATCATTTGTGAGGTTTGAGTCTTTCACGCCAGTAAAAATTTCGAATGCCGTCCGCTCTGAAGATGACGATAGAAAGACTGCCGGGAAAGTTGGTAGCCACCTGCAAAACCCACAAGACCACGATCCACATAGTTTGTATTCAACATTGTTACTTTTTCTCCTCCCAGTCATTTGTGGTGTCTAATGACTCGACAGGCTGAGGAAGGGGTCAAGGAGTATGAGGCTTTGTCGCTGCGTCCCTCAAAGTGGGGAGGCGGAACCATGTTACAAACCCGGATTCTTGCAAGATGGATATGTCTAATTTCATAAGCTTTCAGCCATAAAGTACAAACGTGAATGTTCAGCGGGCGATCGTGACGTTTTTTCTCTATATTAATGTCACGTGAGTCCGCCTCTGTGGTCTAGTGATCAGAGTTCATGGCTACAGATCCAGGGGTCCCGGGTTTGATTCCCGGAGCTGAGAAGTAGTGGTTCTGGAACGGGGGCCATGTTGGAAATATATTATATTACAAGATGAAGCCTTTGGAATACAAATTAAATTATACAATTAAGAAGTAAATATATTAAAGTTATTACAAAAATTATTAAGTTTGTGTAACATGATGTTAAAATGTTCAGGCTTTTCAGTGTTATGAGGATAATTGTGGGAAGCCATGTTGTTGAGCGTGGATTCTACAGAATGACATTTCGAGGCCGACTTTTAAAGCCATTTCCCATGAATAATATTGTCACGTATAGAGTGGTACGCGTGACGAAAATAACGAGTTCTAGTTCAGATGATTATATTTATTAACACCTTGGTTATAAGTTCTCTTAATCACGCTTAAATATAGCGCTATCGCTGAATTACACACTTTCCAGTTCAGCTTTGCATACGCACTATTCTATTCTTCACTAGTCGTCTCCTGGCAACGGGTCTCAACACAGAAATTAGCATTTCAGATCCCTAAGAAGTCTTCTTGCTATTTCGTCTTCAATCACTCTGGAACGTCGGAATTAAAAATGCTTCTCGACTCGCTCCTTCAGCTTACGGCTGGCTCGGAACTGCCCCTTATGTCACTGCATTCACTTCTCTTATAAGCACTCTGCTCAGACCCCACGGAAAACAACGTGTCTATTTTTGCTCTCGTCACTGCTTATGCGGAAGTGTGTTTACCGAGCAGTTGCTTATAAACGGGTTGCATAACCCCGTTATTTTACTGTTGCTTGGCGCAGACCGCATAGAAAACATACCTCATCTATTATTGCGTAACCTAGCAACGGACTGTTTACCAAAAACGTTGCCTAGCAATGTATGTACATGTGATAATATGCGAAAAATAATCAATGGCAGACCGCCTTATTCGTGCAGCATATATATGTCACAAATTCTCATAAAAATTATTAGTACTCACAGAATAGACATGATACACTAACACTATCAAGACTTATGACATAAATTAATGTTCATGAAACGTGTTTACGCTCGAGAGTTCGTTACCACATAACCCGAAATTGCACAATTTCAGAGCTTCTATCTCACTAGTGCATTACTTTTAGCTTAAATAAAATGAAAAACAAATACCGCAAATAATATGATGTCATTTAGCTGGTAACAACCTACCAGAGTTTCGGATAAACGTGCTACTTCCATCTTCAGGGTAGACAGAAACATTGGATTCCACCGAAACCTTGGTACATACCTATCAAATACACAGCGTGACTCTTAAGATAAAAAAGAGCTTTTATTCTCTTTCGCAGTTGTGAGGACCCCACGTCTCGCTTACGTAACAAATGTGTACGTGCTAGCAAGCCCTTCATAATTACATATATCGGCCTATAGTCCTACTATTATTTGTGAATTACTGTACAAAGATATGCAGAGGGCACAGTTCTTCAAATAGCCCATTGCTGTCTGTGAATGAGAAAGTGCTGAATCTGCTACGTTTCTACATTTCGCGCCCGTATGTCACGAGGTTCAGTGTTTAATATAGAATAATATAGACCAGTATGTTTCTTTATTATATTCCATAAGATTCCGCTATGCTAATTCTGTCACTAAGTAACACATCATTAAATACAAGTGGAATAAGGTTTATCGATTTCTTAATGCAAGTTCTATATGACGACTGGACACTTCGCTTGCTCTCAACAACGGATGGTGTTATTTCGATGCGATCACGAATCGGAAAGCAAAAAAAAAATCTTTAGTAAAAAAAGATCTTCTGAATATCACACTAATTTATTCGACCTGAAAAAAATTCTAGATATAGTCTACACAAACAATTAAAGCAGCATTACTAACAATAATTTGGAACGTGACGTAGCTGCGTTATGAGAAGATCGCGGGTTCGTTTTCCGATGAGGTCTTTGGATTTATCAATTGACCTAATGCTTCCAGCCGCACTATGGCCCTGAGGTCGACTCAGCCTCTAACAGAAATGAGCACCAGGAATCTTCCTGTGAGTAAAGACGGTCGGCGGGTAAGTCTGACAATCTCACGGCCATCTGTGAGCACACTGTCTAGAAAATGTGGAGCCTCGACGTCCCACAACACTATGGACTTTCAAGCCCTATTACAGGGAGAACTTTTCCTTTTTCTACCTCTATCTAGTCCAAATGTTGTATTAATATTGTATCGTTTCGAGAACGCAAGGTCTAAATTGTCGTGAATATCTCTTTAAAGGTCGAATTTCTTCCAAGTAATACATAAAAATTCAGTTCGTGCCTCACGGGAAACATATTATGCCTCCGTTACAAAGATCATCCCGTTAATGTTGTTAGTGGGAATAACCACTGTTTATTGTAAGAAGCACATGAAACACATAAATATTCTCTGTGGGCAGAATGTAGAGTTTAAATATGCTAAAATTGGTGCATACAGTAACCACTGCACTTTAAAGGGTTAAGCAGAGAAACAGAGAAAAGAAAAAAGTCTAAGAGAGAAAAATATAAGTAATTTGTACGGAAATCATTCCCCCCGCCCCTCAACCCAGGTTTCGGCCCTCCCTCTCGTGCCCTTTCACACTACAGCTACGCAGATCTCGCTGGGTTTCTGCGACTTCCTGACAAATACAAAAATAAAAGGTTGTTCCCTTCTGGTTTGGCAATGTATTACGGTACTTTACCTAACACGTACTGCCTACTTGTGTCACGGCCAGCGAATGAAAGCCTTCGCTTTCCGATCCCATGACGCCCAAGTGTGGCTTCCTTAAAATGGCGGATCATTTACATAGGACATTGATACATAGAGCAGCAGTGAAAGGCAGCGTCAGAAGTCGGTGTGGCTGAGGACTGTGTCACGTTGCTAACACACAGATCTCCCGAGAATGGACAGACAGACTAGTCTGTGAGAGAACTGTAATAAATTAAATCTGGTTTTATTTAATGAAGCTGTTTCATCTGGACATGCTACATACCTCCATGTTTAACGTTAATCGTTGGGACGATTGTGACATTAACGAAAGGAATCATGCCCTGTTTTAAGTAGAACTTACTGACCTAGAACTAAAGAACAATAAAGAAATCATCAATCATGTCAAGCACACTCCCGGCAGAGACTAGAATCTACAACACTCTAATACAAAATACTCAACAAAATCTTTCGATCCTTAGAAGAGGGTCGATAACATTAACAAACCAACTTATGTCTAAAATGCATATTATAGTGTATGTGAATTTCCCTTTAACCCATTATAAGTCACACGCGCAATTACTTATATTCATTTTCAAATTTTAAATTTCCTTCTGTGTAATATTTATTATTCGGATGGTCAAATAAAGGGCTAGGAGTTGAACGGAACATGTAGCACGTAGGGGAGAGGTAAGAAATGTCACAAACTTTCGAAAGGAAACCCTGAAACTAAGAGACATGCTGCAAGGGTGAGTTTGAAAGTCATTATAGAACCTAAGTAAAATGTTTTTATTTGACGGAACGGCGTCTTCAATATATCACAACCACTCAACTGATTCACAAAACAGACTTCTGTGTTGGATTCACGAGAACGTAACAGAAGATAATAAGATTGAGAATGTTTTCGATGACATTTCAGTCTACTTATCTTATTTTCAAAAAATAAAAGTAGGTTTATGAAATCATTATGCTTTCTCTGTGACTGCGCATCCCACCCCACAATTAATTTTTGAATGCCTGATGAACCAGTCTTTATAAAACTTGGTATGTATATCATGGGACCTGAACCCATCTCAACTTGTACTTCATAAATGCCTCCCATCATTCTGTGTGCCTGTATGTGTATCCCTCTCTCATTACTACGCAACGACTTGGTAAACAAGTTACTGTGGCACGCAACAATAGAAGAAATGTTGGATTCGTTGTTTTGTGTGCGATCCGTGCCATATCAAAATAGAGTAGGCTACTAATTTCCTTTTTTTTTTCTTCTTCCTCTATTGTGCATGCCTAAAACCATGGTGCATTGTCCTTTTTAAGAAGTTGATGGATGTTTTTTTGTGTACAATTGTTTCACTTGAAATTTCATTAGACAGTCTGAAAAGTTTAGTCAATGAACTTTATTGAAAGAATTAATGGTAGGTGGTATATAACGATGATCCACTACCTCCTTTCCTACACACCTTCATTTTCTTTTAGGCCGCTACTTAAATCCGTGCTTGATCAAGGTTTGCAGCTGGCATGACAAGGTCACAGTAGAATTCAATAAGCACATAACCAATAAACAAAAATACAAAAGAAAAAAAACATTCATTCAAATAGAACGAGACCTGAGATTTTCTGCAATGAGCCTAGTGTGGTTACATCCCAGTTTCGTAGTGCTGCATGGTAAGGCTACGGAGGAATAGCGGGAACAGTTAAATGAATAAATAACAAATAATGAATAGAAAACAGAAAATGAGGCCGAGGTGTGAGACACGGAGAAGGCTAGAATTCAGGCCAAGGGAATCCGGCCGAGGCGAGTAGATAAAGAAAAGACTAAGGCGATAAGACGAAATGAAAATCAAGAAGACCGGTCACAGTTTGGAATATCACACCACTGGTGCTGTGGCCACCAACCGTGAGAGATTCTTCTGGTCTCCCCTATGACTCCGACTTGTCGTTCAACTCACAAATCAAGTCGTAAATGAATTTTCAGAGCTCCACATAGTGATTGAAATTACATACAAGTGAGAAGAAGAGGTAAGCAGGAAAGATTTGGGAATGAATAGTGGGGGAAAATCACAGGGTGTACAGGAAGGCGATTGCAAATTCTTTCGTTAAATAATATAATTTATGTCGGTAATGTATATATCAATAGCTATAGGAAGTTGAATCCAAGTCATACTTTCACGCTATATAAACTTTAATATTTTCCTCATCCCATTAATGCCGGATATCCTACGTGGTCTCCTCTCTTGTCCTTATCTAATTATAGTCTATGCATTTCCAGTTACCTCAGGGAGATGTTTCCATATTAGTGATCATCTAATCCTCCCTAATTTAATCATCCCAACATTTGCTAGCTGCATGAAGAGTAGGCCCTACACTTTAAGAAATACCTCGTTCTGTAATTTCCTACCTGAACCTGTTTCTTCTACCATGATTTCAAACATTTTCCTCAACGCTCTGTACTAACGCAGTTGTACAAAATCAAAAACATTTTGTCTACAAAACGTTTATCTGAAATAAAGTAGCCTTGGGAGCTGGGAGGGGCTAAGGATACAAGTTATATCATAAAATTATTTTGCCTCGTGGCACGCAAGCCCCTCGGACAACTGCGTTGTGCGTGATCGGAGAGGAACTTAAACCCTGACGGAAAAAACTACGCCCTGAATCTGTTACGTCATCGTTCTCTGTTCTGTGCAGCCGCTTCTCCGAAACTAACATAGGGACTAACAAGCCTATATCCCACATCTTGTTTATTTAGCGATATTTCCTTATATACAGGCTCACTTACAGGCCTATAATGTAATGAAATATTTTCACGCAAGGTACGATGGAAAGAATCTATTGAGATGAACATAATTAATATCCGCTACCGGGTACAGTAAAGTCAACGTAAAGCTATTCCTGTAACAGGCCGCGGAGGCCCGTAGGTTTGTGAGACGTCGAGGCTCCCACATTTTCTAGAAAATCAGCATACAGATGGCTGTGAGTTTGGCAGCCTTACGCACCGGCCGCCCTTTATCCCCAAGGAAGATTCCTGGTACTCATTTCTGTTAAAGGTTTAGTCGACCTCAGGGCCATAATGCAGCTGGGAGCATTAAGTCAATTGAAAAATCCAATGATTTATTTGGGAATCGAACACGCGAACATCAAAGAAAGTATTCCGAACCTTGCTTTCGTGGCGAACACCATTCTACTTGTACTAAATAGTTAGTGACAGATGGGAAGTTTATTGTATCAATGTACTTCTCTGTTTCGGTACGTGGCTTTGGTACTGGACTTGCCTACGTCTTTTCTTTCTTCGCTGTCGCCTTCCTTCCCTCTTACTTTCTGTCCTCCTTTTTTAGGTCAGCATTGCCTACAGGTTTAATAGTAGAAAGATTCTGGTTATTCCCAGACTGATCCTCGAATATCAAAAACAAAACCAAAACATATCTCTCATCACATTATATTATATATATTACAGATATGATTATAGTGAACTAACTATCGCCGATCACAGTGGCCTCGCCCACTCAAGTCACGGATGTCTGTGCGTGCTTTTATTCCGTGTTCATATTGTCCTGTGTGTAGGTAGAGGCCTTGCGACGGGCTGATCCCCAGTCCAAGGAGTCTTATTGTCTGTGTAGAAAAACATTACAAAACTGAAGAAGAACAAATTAACTATCGAAATGACAATAAAATCTACAAGAGAAAGTAAGCGAGGAAAGGTACTCTCAATTTGCCTCAGAAATATTCGTGGTAGCGGTGAATGGCTTGATGAATAGAAACAACGTCAACATTTCCTCATTTGCATTTCGTGGCTATTCTATTGTCTTTTGATATAAGATAATTTTACTTTATCAAGGCAGCAAAGAACAAAAATTATATGTCATCTGAGTTCTGTCATCAGTGGCTGTGACAATTATTTAAATTTACCGAAGTATTACACATGAGTATTGCAGTGTCTATACAAACCCAGAGAAGTATTTAGAAAGGGGTGGAGAGATACAGAAGGGGTGAATGAGTGCTGCTGGTGTACATCTTGGGTACCCATCGGCAGCTCGAGCAGTTTATTCGGGACAACCAAGGAATTTATATAGATGGCACTGTGTATGAAGCGAGCATCAATCAGTGAGAGGAGCTTTGCAAAAATGATTCAAAGCCTAATCGAAACTTTTTCTTGTGTTGCAACCAGGAAATTTGTGAACTACTGGGCCATGTGCAGGCCTACAGAAAAATGAGAGGAAGTGTACAGGACTCTAAGACGTGTCTTAGTGTTGTGAGTTTATTATATCAAGGCCTGTAATAAAACTGTAATTTCTTAATTTTGTAATTGTTCTATATAAATATGCTGATGACATTTTCCGTGCTGTCTAAGGCATGAAATCTCTTCAATCGCTCGAAAGCTGGGGTCGTGGATTCGAATCCGACTGAAGGCATGGATGTCTGTGTGTACGTTTAATCAGTTTTTCTGTTGTCCAGTGTGCAGAAAGCGGTCATGTGACGGGCTAATCATTTGTCCAAGGAGTCCTACCGTCTGTGTAAAAAAGATTACGAAACTGAAGAAGAGGCAAAGGCCCAATAAAGGGCTGTAGAACCATTCATGAATGAACGAAATATAAAATTCAGACTCATAAATGTCAAACAGTATAGAGGTATTACATAATAAATCAATCACTGTCAGAAACGTTAAGGAGCCAGTGGATTTATAGAAAGCAGACGAAAAAGTCTTCAGAAAATCAACAGATTTTTAACTGCAATAATTAAGAATACTGACCAATGAGGCATGTAAAATCACATGGATTTGTAAATTGTGCATAATCCACTTTGCTACATAAGTTGTTACTCTTCTTTATAAAACACTCTTGGTAATATAATCACCGTGAGGGTGATGGGAGGGGACAGCAATCAGCATTACATTAAGCAACATCGTTCCTTTTGTTTCCCCGTCCTCTTCAAGACGCCTCAGTGGCAAATAAATTTGTTAGGGACGCTCTCTAGGGCTTTCATTATCAGATTTAGAGCGTGTCAGCCTAGGTATAGAGTTCTGTTAGCTTAATAATGAAATTTTCTTTACTTATCAGAACCTTTCCACTTATTCCGTGAGAGGCTAAGTTTTGCCACGCTTATGCATGATACCAAAGTGGGACAGACGACGGAAAGAATCGACTAGACATAAGAAAACAAAAGAAAGTCAATGTACCACGTATAATCCAGCAAGAGTGGCTCTAGGTTGAGCTGAAGTTTGTACGTAATTTCAGGTCCATAAGCTTTCCGGAAAGGGTTACAGATTATTTTTTTGTCACTATATCCAGATCGATTCTGGAACCTACTTAACTGCCAATCACGCGCCGTAGCTCAAGCCGTTAGTCACTTGCTTCCCATCGCGGCGCCCCGGGTTCGATCCCGGGTCTGGTCAAGTGGGATTTGTGGTGGACAAAGGTTTTCTCCGATAAATTCGGTTTCCCCTGCCTACCTTCATTCCACCAATTGCTCCACCCTCACCTATCATCTGGGGCTGGTACAATAGGCCAGAAGTGGCCGCAGTATAAGGGACTTAGTCCCACCCCATTAACAATAAAAAAAATAACCGCCAATCAAGACTCAACCCGAAAACAAATCATTCACAGCATCAAGCTTACCATTCACCTCCCTCAAGGGATAAAGTTAACTATGAGTTATCCTTTATTTTGAAACCTATACAATTTGATTGCCGGTCACAGTAGTTTCGCTGTCTGAGGCATGAACTGTCTTCGCTCGCTCGATGTTGAGATCATGGGTTCGAATCTCACTCAAGGCATGGATATTTCGTGTGTGCATGTCTTTATCCTTTGATTGTGTTGTTCTGTGTTTAGGTAGCGGCCTTGCGACGGGCTGATCGCTAGTCCAAGGAATCCTACCGTCTGTGAAAAATGATTACGGAGCTGGATAAGAGGTCCGGACCCTGGATAGCCTGGAAGAGTCATTGAAGAAAAAAATGCAACATGAATGCTTCGTTCTGATGAGTATGGGCCATCAGACTGTAATTTCAAATGCATGCTGCTTGAAGCGAAGGTAGAGGAGTCTGAATGCTCGGACAAGTGTTGTGTAGCCCACAGCTCAACGAAGCGGCATCCGTTACGATGCAGAAATTGGAAAACCTATAGGCCAGGCTCCAGTGTTCTCATTTAGTCCTCTCCACGTTCCTTTGAGAGAAGCCCATCCACAATTTTCCACTAAGGCACGTTGTCCGAATAGCTTCCACCTGTCATGCTTCCAACCAACAAAATGGCTTCGTATTTTAAAGGCAATAAATTCCATGAAGCACCCGCATTTTCGCATGTGTTCACTATGGCGGAAATATAGGTTCACTGATGTCTCGAAATTTCTGTGTACGTTGAGACATCACACAGAAAACTTTCGGGAAGACCAGTATTTTCTAAGTTTATAAATTACTGAGTACAGAAATTATATAAGAGGCAAACGTCTTTTAGTAATTTAAAAGTTTAATACACTGTGACATGTATACCCGTTGCTAGACAACCGGTCTTTAAACACATTCCCGCAACACACGTGTACGCAACAATAGAAGAAGGCCCATTGCTAAATAACGGATCAGTAAACACGCATTCTTGAAAATAGGAGACGGTATTTGTGGTCCATGTAAAGTGGTTATAAGAAATATTCGGCAGGACAGAAGTAGTAGATTCCCATGTGTAGGCGGGGTCGAATACCTCTAACGTAGCCTGTGAGTCGTAGGAGTAGATGAAAAGGGAACCCGGTGCCTGGGGGTACAACTGGGCAATCCTGTTCCTGAGGGATATAAAGACAGGGACATGGCTCTCCAGGTTGGGGGATTCTCGAATCTGAGACAGTAAAATGTGGTCATGAGTACCGCGGGACTCGAACCTGAGGATGACTGCGCTGGCAAGGCCCAGCAGCAGAGAGGTTGTTATGTAAGGACTATAACCGCAAGTATTCAGTTGAAATATTAAAATTGTGGCCGTGAGTCTCAAGGTGCTTTTCGTCAAGACGAAATAATTGGCGGCAAACCGCCAGTCGTAAAGTAACTCTGAGAAGTAGTACGTAGAAGCAGAGTTGGAGTAGTATAGAACAATAATCGAGAGGTTGAGTAGAGTCCTCGGAATTGGCAGCTGCAGAATACTGGTAAGTACGGAATTAGGCGGTGCTAAGAAGACCTCACTTGTTATTTGAAGTTACAGTGAGACTATGATAAATCCGTTGCCAGGATACGACTAGTGAAGACTGGGGATCCTAGTGCGTGTGCAACGGTGAACTGAATAGCGATAGTGCCATATTATCTGTAGTCCCGAACTGTGAAGATATAAGGCGCAATAAATCCAATCATCCAATCCAAAATCCCTTCTTATAAGTCACCCCTGCACATTACAATTTTATTGCACTAAGCCAAATACACGCGTAGCATTCTCGGGGAGAGCACTGAAAAAAATAATTTCGAAAAGGCTTTTATGTCGGATTTTAAATATTTGTGAATATTGCATTTTCGAAGCAATTAGAATTCGGTGGATTATTCAGTGTAGGTCTGTAATTATTACTGTATATTTAAGTTTAAATTATTGTGTTCCTGGACATTATCCCTCTTCCTGTTCTTTATTTAGAACACACGCTTTTAATTACAAATAATTAGAGACAACTGAGAAATTTCGGAAGAGAAGCATGAAGACAGATGTGCGTTCACTTTATACACTGCTTAGAGGGAGCCCATATTTGTGTCTGTTGACTTTATGAGAGGTAAGATATTCAGTAATATTATATAAAATATTTTATTTTCGGAAACTATGAAAAATATGATTACTTCATTTTAGTCGGGAAATGAAAAGTTCAGAATTAAAACTGTGCAATTAGGAATTTATACATATCCTTTAAACGTTGCCGTGAAACGGCTACAGGTACACCCTTGTACGTTTTGATTTAAAATATCTCAGAGACAAATGAAATTAATTGCCTGGCATTAAAAGCGCTTTTATATTTAAAGAATGATTGTGTTTCATTCGATGATAATAGACATTGTTGTATTTAACAGTTCTTTGCTTATTACTTTTTCAGGATATAAAGTATAACAAATACTCACTTTCCAATTTCGGTGTAACAAATCTGTTATTAGCCGGAGAACAGGAATTAAATTAATATGAACCTAGTAATTAAATTAAAAGAAATTATTACTTCTCCGACGTAGGAGTGAAACATTGTATCCGTAAAAGGATGGATAGTCTTTAAAGAGCCTAAAATCATTAAACAGATTAATTGCAGTGAGTTCCAAAATATCTTAATACATTACTGGTTATAAACCTGCACGGGGCCATGCGGAGTTACTTTCCGGCTCCAATCTTGCTCCTTTCAGCAGGCATTTCTTCTTCACACAGAATCTGACGTGGTTATGAAGTGTTATGAAGTCTTTGGCATATAATGCCATATAATCCGTTGAAAGTGAACCGACGTTTCAAAGGAACATACAGCAGTCATTTCAGGGTATGAGGGAAAACCTAGTAATAAAAATCACTGTGAATATTGTCTACTGTATGTCTCATGTCGTTTTCATATTATTTGGCCTTGAAGATGTAGGCGACGCATTCCTCTGAAACATCGGTTAACTTCCAACGGACTACATAGCGTTATATTTCAGAATATGTAACTTTTCATTTCTTCTTCAATTTAAAATAAAATTGCAAATGGAAGAATATAACATTTTCACAAGAACTGTCTCCGACTTGTCGAACCGCATAGACGACAATTCCGACCAAATTAGTGTCCCATTCGCAGTTGGACTAAGTGGGCCGAACGCACCGAGTGGCTGATTCTGTGGCTGATTGACCGATTGACAAACTAACCTTCTCATGAAGGGTTTTATCTTCAGGCATAAAACGCTGTGTAATGCGCTGAAAGTCAACGGAAGTTTTGAAGGAATATGTTACCTCCAGAGTCAGAGCTCAGCTTGCCTTTATCCGGAAGTTCTCCTACGTTTTAAATTATTCTCTGAAATTATTTCTAACAGTCTCCTGGTATTTTTATCTTCAGCTCCCAGGTCATCTCTTAAAGGACTCTTCTGTAGTAGGTTTTCATTCTAGATAAACTAGTTTTGTATTCCTTATTCAAGCTCGAATATTGTAGGGGTGTCGAGTGAAAAAGAAAGACGTAAATGGGAATAATATAATGATGAACTATGAAGATATCCATGACGTATTTCTACAGCAGTAGCTCCACAATACGTTGGCTATACTGAACACAATTAAGCTCTGATATGAAGGATAGAAGAGTATCAGTTTAATGATTAGTTGGAAAAAAATGAAAGAGTAATCAGCTCCCAAAATTTTCTTATATAAAATGTACCCAAATCCGACTATATGTACATGTCCCAAAGCATGCATTATAATAACATAAGTACTGTAATAATGAATGAACCATTTCCAAAATTGATTAGAGAATTACTAATAGAATTGACTTGAAAGTATTCTGAAAATGGAGTATACTGTACTTCTTTTGGCTTGTTTTGGGCTTTATCCATCGTCTGGTATGTAAAGGACAAAAGACCACAACGTTTCGGAGACTGGATCTGTCTCCGTCTTCAGGTTGGTAGGGAAGGTCCAATGATTTGAGACTAGCTCTTTCTAACGGGCCCAACTCAGTAGGTTTATCCTTCTCCGCCCACCTGAAGACGGAAACAGATCCAGTCTCCGAAACGTTGTGGTCTTTTGTCTTTTACATACAAGACGATGGATGAAGTCCAAAACAAGCCAGAAGAGGTAGTAATAGAATAGTCTGTCGAACGATCGGTCACTTACAGCACTGTATAGTGAAAAAGACAAAATTTCGCCTTGCTTAAACCTCAAATATTTAAAAGTTGTAGAGGACATGAGGGTAAAATTTCTTGAAATTTATCCAAAATAATAGATGGATGTAAATATAGAGCTTCGGACTCCGGCAGCTTCACCGCCTGAGAAAAATCCCAGGTGTCCATTGTGTAGCGACTTGGTGACACTAGAACGAATCTGACATGACGATGGTTAAACAAAATCCCGCTTTGGCATAAACCGAACCTCATCTACAGTTGCATTGTGGAGCTAACCAGGCTCATATTTATAGCAGTTTGTGTTATGAATCAAATGAGGCAGGAGGGACTTAGCCTTATAAACTGGAAAGCGTAAGCAGCGACGGATACAACTAGGCAAGTTTTGTGTTTCCTTCTCTTTACGGGACGCCTTGTTAACGTCTGCTGGTGTGCTCTGCAGTGTCCACATGAAAAGAGAGGAACATCGGAAGTACGCCATGAGAGATGTGAAGGGAAGATGTGACTTAGATGTATAAAGCAGAAAATGTGAGGAAGAAGAAGTAACGTGCTAAAAGAAACGAGAAAGGAAGAAGAGAAGTCCCGGAAGCCTGCTGGAATTTAATTATACAGTTCGTCGCTTCGCCGGAAAATAATCTGCCGCCATGTTTTCCTTTCAGGAACCATCCGCACTTTGCTCAGAAAGAAAATTAGAGAAGAGAAATTGAAGCGTGAGAAGGGAGAGAAAGAGGAGGAGCAGACTACAAACTCTCTACCGACAAAAATCACATAAACTATAGCGGGAATTCAGTAAAAGTTAAGACTTAGACGTGAAGGGAGGTAAAAGGACAAGGAGTGACAAATTGGAGTGTAGAAGATTGAAGGGAAATAAACATGAAAAATTACTTCTTCTGCAAGTGGAAACAAAATAAGGATACAAAGAGTGATTTTATTTGCAGGTCACCTACGAGCTCAGAACGTCTTTAAAACTCTGTCCGACTTTTAGTAGTGGAGTGAGGAAATCACTTCACCTAGCAAGAGCGTCTCTATAGTACGCGGTGTGTGTACTACGCTCTTGTCTCTAAAACTATTAGTTGAACGTAAATATACATGGTGAAATGTCAATTAAATATTGGTCCCTTCTAGGTTTTCAGCCCCTTGTTCCGTAAGTCCAGTTCAAGCGATATGTTTACATCTTGCAGTACAATAACAAGAAGTCAGAAAATTAACGCATTTTGAAAAATATATTTTAGCCAGTTCCATTCATTCGTGGTTATGATAAGTTGTTCAACGTATAGCTTAATATGGAAGGCAAAATTATACTGCGTTATTCTGAACTTCTCCCGTCAGGAAATATTCCCAAGGGGAGCAAAAATTATTTCGCTTTAAATACAAAACCTACGAAGTAAACGTCTTTCTACTAAGTAATAATAATAGTGTTGGGCTTGTTGCGTGACTTGTAAGACGGGTTTCAGATTGGTGATGGGATTCATTGCACCTTATACACACAGCTCGGGACTACAGGTAATACAGCGCCATCTCTGATCTACTCGCTTTACAGCTCACCGTTACACAAGCAATAGGATTCTCAGTCTTTACTTGTCGTATCCTGGGAATGGATGTATAACAGACCCACTGTAAATTTAAATCACACGTGAAGCCTTCTTGTCACAGTCTAATTCCGTTCTTGCCATTATTCTGCAAATGCCAATTCAATTCAGTTCCATTCTAAACCCATATCCCGGCAGTCTAACGTTTCGAAACTCGACTCTCCACTTTATGGTGCTCAATTGAATTCTTACTTATAACAACTTTGCACAGACCCCAAAGAGAACATCTAATTTTCCATAATATTTTAAGGGTATTTACCGCACCATTGCATAACAACGTTCGTGGCGCTGACCACATAAAAGAGTTTCGCTATTGTAGAGGCGTGTTTACTGCGGGCAAATGTTTACGGAGTCGTTGCCTAGTAATGGGTGTACACACCACAATATTATGTTATAAAATTAGACGCTAAAATAACAAATGACGGCAGAAATGTCTTTCATGGGGCGGCTATAGTATATAGCGTGTTATCGATCTGATATAAGAGTAAATAAAGTATGTGAGAAAAACTAAGAAAGCAGATGACAATATTCAAATGACAGTGAACATGAATGGCTAGAACATTTTAAAAGAATGCCTGAAAACAAAACTAGGAAACTCCTGTGTTAATTCCAACATAAACTGAATGGCAGAAGCAGCATGGGACATCCGAGAAAATCCTGGAGCTTTTTACACGTAGATCCTTGTAACCGGAATAAGCTAACGGCTTAATCGCCGCTGTTTGCGGTGACAAACAAATAAACAAACATCGGTTTCATAATATCAAAGAGAGTCTCCAACGTGGCATATTACTTGAAATCTGTATTCTACGTGTCTGCGCTTACTCCATAGCAATCAGATACCAACCAGATCAAGTAATATAGAAAACAATACAATAAAATTTGATATGCTTCTGTATTAACAACTTGACTTTCTCCGCTACTCTAAGAAGTCTCTCTGTTTCTAACTGTAACATTCCCACAATTTTAACACGCACTTAGTGTTACAGCTAGATAACATCTAACAAACAAATTTATCTTCCGTGTGTTTACTGATACTTTTGATCACCCCCACGTACATTTCTGAAAGTTAGACAGTGTTAAGCCTTCCTTTCTAATACCGTGTGTTCGTTGCTTGGTGCCGGTTTGGTAATGAATTCTACGCAGTAGATTAACCGTGGGACGTTTCTACACCATTAAGTCTGTACATTATTACTAAAGTTTTGAATTACTACAAACTACGGTTGGCAACATTGTTGCCTGAACAACATGTGATATTGTTTAGGAGACAAGCATAGAAAGAGAAGCAAATAAGGGAAAATTATGTTCCCGAAAGTTGAAATCTTCTTAGAAACACAAAACTAATGCTCTACGTATAGTGTAATAAGGGAGAACCAAGAAAATCCACGATCGTAAACATAAGTTAAGACAAAAAGAAACAAAAATATTAAGAACTGCATTACAAACACTTGTTCCCAACTATCGAAGTTAGAAGGAAGTGTGATCCTGTGGAGGCAGAAGTAAAGTGAACTGAGTAAACACAAGAATTATCCTTAAAGTTTCGAAAGAGAAAACATAAATTCGCGCCACAAGTTTCTCTGAGCCAAAATCTAAGAAAGAATGTGCAGGAAGGGGGTACAGAAGAGTAAATTATTAATGACAAGAATGAGGGATTTGAAAATCGGGAGTATATAAAAGAATGTTCCTTCAAGTTTTGAGGTGTAAAGAAGTATGTGGACCTAAACAACAAAAGTAATCTTATAGAGAGAAAGCTAATTACAGCCCTCATCAAAAGTAGTGTTCCTTTCACTGAATGAGACATGTTAAGTTACATGAATATACTGGAGAATGTCAAATATTAGTGACGTCACCTACTTGTTTCGGAATGAAAGACTTATTTATTGGTCAGTTTCCACGAAACGTGATTTATGAGTGGCCTTTACCTTTAAAAGTGTTACATATTAGCGTCTTTAGTAACACGGTCAGTGAAAAATAGAAATTGTTAAGAGCTCAATTTGTTACTGACTTTATTGATTTGGCCTAGTTCTGGCTAATTCAATATCCAATCAAATACGGGAGCCTCAGAAAGAAATTGAATTATGGGTAAAGGTCCTGGAGTCTTGACATCTTTACCGGTGTGACGCAGGGAGGAGTAAGTAAGATTTATCAATAGCACACATACGAAGAATTGCGAAGAGTCGTCGGTTCTAAGAGAAGCAGACTGGCTGAATGCAAGTAAGGTCTGTGAACATGCTGCAACAGGAGCAGCGGTCTGAGAGTTCATTCGTGTTTATATACGAAGTAACGCAGGTGCAATCTGTGCGTATCGTCTCACTGAACATGCCAAGTAACATTCTGGCTAATAATTTATCATTAAAACTTGTAATCAAATGAGACGAAGAGTAGTGCAGGATTACATGGATGTTGCAACACCATAGATATACAAGAATTTAGGCGTCTTGTATTTACTCTTTTGCGAATATTTCATTTTAAACTTCTCGGTATTGTATCTGGGATGGAAGAAAAATATTATCGTGGATTTTATACAAATAAATATGAGGAATTTACACTGGATTAAACTGAGAAAGGACAACTTGTTAATATAATATGCCCAAATTTATGAAAGTTGTATAAACAGAAATATGCATCACTTGCTACTGACCGTGTAAAGCAGGATTACATTTTACATTATACAGATTGCCAGTATTTTCCACGCACAAATTGGAAGCAGGAGATTACGGCATTGAAAAGAACTATAAATCATTTTAAGCCATTACAAAATGTCATGAAATGTAAACTGAATATTAATTGGGATCAACACTGAAACAGAAGCAACACGGGAATAAAAAGGCGTTTCCTTTTCTGTTCTTGACAGAAACAACGGCGTAGTAATCATGATTCGATGTGGAAAATGGNTAGCATATATATATATATATATATATATATATATATATATATATATATTACGAGGTCCTCTTCTAATTGCTGTTATCGCACAGGCTTGCAGCGTATTTGAATATGAATAAGGTATAAGAGAGCCAAAAAAAAACTAATTTGACATTTTCCTAATTTATTATAAATATGATAAGTTAATGACTACGTGGCACCCTTCATCCGCTAAAGTTGGCATTGACTTCGCCGACAAGCGGCGGTGGCTCTGTCGGTATAGTTCGCTTGCGGACTAAATCCACGGAGTTTGTTTTGTTATGGCAAGTTAGTTAAATTTGGCTCAGTGACCTCCTTTGGAGATATGAGGTTCTTTTACGTGCCGTAAAGCTACGACACGGGACCCACGGCTTAAAGTCCCTTCCGGAGGACTTGTTCCCTGAACTTTTCCGCCCTTAAAAATTCGACGACCTCCGCTAGGTATTTGAACCCGCGTACTACGAGTCATGAAGTGGGAACGTTACCTCTAGACTACGGAGGCCGCTTTATGACAAGTTAATAGCGAACCCCAATTAATCTATCCTTAATTCTAGTTCTGGAATGGTGTATTTGTTTTACTGTTTGTTCCTATGACGTCGTTTCTTTCTTGAAGTTACTCCTATTTAGTGTCAAGAAAGGGACAGCTTTACTCAGGATTCTAACGATAATACCTGGACTATCCAAGATGTTCAGTGTTAAATAACAAGGAATCGAATAACAAGGAAGTTCATGACCAGTGATGAAAAATCGGTTTCCATAACATGAGAAAGAAAGAAGGTAACGTTTGCTTTCATTTCTACTCATGAGCCAGTTATCGCTATCCTGGATTTCCTTTCGATTTGCCTCAGTCTCCCGAGACTAACACCGAGATAGGTCCACCAAGATGAACTTGAACGTGTAAAGGGTAGGCGTGGCGAATAATTGTGGGGTTTAAATTTGATGATTGGATTTATTGGACGTCTCTAATACAATTGCAGTTAATTATTAGATGTAGGATTTGAGGTTTCCACAACGCTGGCTTCTGAGATGTGGTGCCGTGTAGATCTTGTGTGAACCGAAGTTTCGGAGGGACATATCGCCTCCATCTTCAAGGTAGAAAAATCTAAGAGCGAGGAACCAGAGTGGGCAGGTGGCAGCAGACGGAGACTATAAGTTCCTCCGAAAAATCGGTTCACACAAGATCTACAAGGCGCCACATCCCAGAAGACGGCATTCTTGATTATAACAGCTCACACATTGGACTCTCTGATAACAAATCTCCCACTGTTGTGTGGATCTCGGACTGGTCTCTAGTCTCTCGAATTCTCTGTCTGGATGTCTGAATCTCGGATTGAATTACCTTTATGCGGAAAGATTATAGGTTCCGTCCAGGGGTTTCATTCTTCTGTTCCTGTCTGCTTTGCGCCGGATACGCCCGTAATACCGTGATAACCAAACACGTTGCCCATCAACGGATATCTATTCTCGTTGACAGCGTAACACTTGGGAACATGTTTAGGTACCCATTACCTAACAATGCGTCACAATATTCATCATAAATTTAAGTTCCCAGCTTCATGTTCGTCTTGCCATCTAATGAGACGCTACAGCCTATAAATTCTGTTATCGAAATAGATCAGGAATCAATTATGAATATTCTCATTATGTCATATTCATTCTTCAATTTGTTTACAGCTGTGTTTACATGATGCTACCAGAACCATGTTCTTGATACTACAGCCCCTGCCGAGGACAGAATTGTTTTGTGTATTGATCTCAACTCAACGCCGTCCCTCGCGAGATCATTGTTACAAAGGCTTGCCCGATGACGCATCAATGAATGCTGTAGCATTGTCACGCTGCAACATAATGGATCGTTTTCCCATATAGCGTGCCGGTCTGTCTCACTTCACACTCTCTCCATGTGGGATTCGGAAATTAAAAACGGATTACGTTGACTCATATTCATTTCCGAATGTGATCCTTCTAAAGACTAAGGGGAGTTAACGTTGGGGCGAGGCGTAGATTCATTGCAACTCAGGAGAGGATGCAGTGGGAAGGGCAGTATGAACACAACTGAACTCTTTGCTCTATATTTAAGGCATAGAATTGATTTTAGGCAAGTCAGAACATGTTACCATCTGTCTCTTTGATAAGCATTTGAATTTACAAGTAAAATAAACTTCACAGAGCTAAGTCCTGAAAATCTGACAGTTACTCGGCTGGTCACGAAATTCCCTGCCTTTTGTAGGCATGAAGGCCCGTTATCATTCTGACAAGAGCCCGCCATTTTATGGTAAACTGAGTCATTTTAACTGAGCAGGTCTGTGTATAGTCCGTCCATTTGAAGATCATCCCCAATAGCAATTACAGACACAAGTTTCTGAGGTCTCTGATGAAAACATTCAATAGTTTTCAGTACATATTCTTTTACATATTTCTTCTTAAATTCACATCCATCCCAAACTTCTTGATTTATGCAAGAATGGTGGTAGTATAAGTTGCTTTGTACATGTGTGAAACTTGGTCTGTCATTGTAAAAGAACAACATTGAATGAGTATTTGAGAACGAAGTGCCTGATGACAATACTCGTATTTTGATCTATAAAATACGAAGGAACAGAAGAGTAGAGAATCGCAGACAGTGACAAAGATTTACATAACTGCGCCATTCACTTAACGCTTTGTTTCGGGAAGGGGGTATTATACAGCCATGTCATTAGCTAGAATACTCGTATATAGCGTCGAATGGTAGGGTTTAAATTTAATTATGAATCGGAAAGGTTTTGTCTATTGAAGGTAATATCTCAGCATTTGTGTGGGGCTGCTGAGGAAACCAACAAGAAATCTCTGCCAGAATTGCCAATGTCCCAGCCTAGATTAGAACCGAGCACTTCCCATGTATGAGTTACCACTAAGCCAACCCGCTATGATCATCTAATATTATTAAGAATGTCATACGTGATACATGTAGTACACATGTGGGGAAACAAGAGTTATGTACAGCTCCATAATCTGAAGCCTTCAAGGTAAGAGGTTAGTTGAAAGACTTAAAACAATATAGGGTAATATTATCACGTGTAGGGTGGTACGCGTGACAAAATAATGGGTTCTGTTTCGGATTATTGGATTTATTAGAACTTCGGTTACAATTTCTCTTAATTACAATTAATAAAACGTCACCATTTATTTCTACAGTTTACATTTCACCGTTGCAAACGTACCAGGATTCTCTGTTTCCATTAGTCGTCTCCTAACAACGGATCTCAACATCAAAACTAACACTTGAAATCACTATGAAGTATTCCTGTTATTTCGTCTTCAATCACTCAGTACTCCTCTGTCCTAATCTGTACTCAATTAATCTTCACAATTCACTAAGAACACTCTCCATTCTCGTCCTTGTACTCTCAACTGCTGAACCCTCCTTGACTCTCCAATAACTTCAGCTCAAACAGGTATTAGCCATATAGGCGCCGCACGGACAACACAGGAAAGTCACGTAATAGCTAGTACTGTTGGAATGTTACGTCATTGTGCTTGCGTGGTCGTGTGTTTAGCGAGCCGTTGCGTTGAAGCAGGTTGCAAAAACTCGGTGTTCCATTGTTGCGTGCGTGTATGGCGGGATGTTTATCAATATCGTTGCGTGGGAGTGCTTTCATATCACAATATTATCAAGGATTTTAGAGTAGCGTGTCAAGACAAGAACTGAATTAAATTAATGCAATATAGGATAAAATGGCTGAATGTTGTAATGACAGCGATGAACATTAGTGTTTTATTATTTCGAATCATTTCTCGATCATTCTTTTGTGTGGTTACAGAATGTTCTACAAAACCTAAAATATATCCGTTTAATTTTCATTTAGTTCTAATAATCCTGTGTTATAAACTAAACATATATATATTTAAATATTTATATATAAAAGTATATACACACATAAACCTTTCTTGTCGATAATTTTTTTATGTGAAAATATCTCCAGATTTCTTGAAGAGGAAAGCTATCATAGATATTTTGGTGACTTTTTTGTCTTTCGGAATATAACGCCTTGCATTGCCATCTTCAGGGTTGAAAAGTAAGCCAAGCAAAACACCATCATGAAGCACGCGGCAAGCAAATGCTTACACTACGTTATATCCCAGAAGAAAGAACTCTCCATAACTACTGCTATGAGAAACTCAGTTTCTATACATTCCAGAAGTTATCTATCATGCACAAAGTTGTCCCTATTATTAACTAATTGAACACTACACCATGAAAGCGTATGGGGAATGGATGTATAGATATATATTTTCTTGACCATGGCACTAGTTAAAGTTGAGTGATTGGCTTCACGCCCTGGCCGCTTTACCCTCGGGGAAAGAGAACTCAGTAACCATTGTATAAGAGGAGGTTGGATGAACTCAAGAGCCGGTCTGAACAACATGGAGAAGAGGAAATTCTTGACCCTACTGGAACTCGAACTCCGACACCTAGGGCGTCCAGCCTGTAGCCAGTCGCTATATGGACTGCGCTATCCCGGCTCACTATCTATCGTGTGTGTGTGTGTGTATGTGTATGTGTGTGTTCGCTGCTCCTTCCATGCAGCGAACACTGCATACAGAAGTTATTAGATTGGCACCTACCCCAGAATTGACTGCCCCTGCGTCTTCTCCAAAGCCACAGTCCCTTGCCTGATGACTCAGAACATGGCGCTCACAGCCGAGAAGAATCACCCGCTCCAGAGACAATTTGTAAATGCCTCCTGGCTCCTCTATACATCCATAAATTTTCTGTCAACTCCATAATTTTCTCCCTTACCAACACAGACTTCATGTGTGAAGCTTAACTATCAAAACTGGGGACAATCAAGACTTCAAACATCAGCTCCACAAATGAGTTTCAGCTTAGTAACATCCCCTTCAGTTCTTAGTACACAAAAAATGAATGAAAAAGGTTCTCATGCACAGATGTGGCTATTTCCTGCATATTTGTGGACCTAATGAGGTTTGGTTTCCGGTACCTTGGGCGAAATGTTGCAAATGGAATGAAACTAATTTTGATCCATTTGGAAGTCTAAAACAAGCGTTCCCAATGTTCACCCTTTTTTTAAAAATCCACTGATGTAATAATGTTATAAAAATTTATTAAATTACCGGCATTGGCTACAGCTATAGTACAACCTTCAGTTAGTTGTACTTCGCGTTTCTTCGCACCTGTATAGAATGAGTACAAAAAATGGGGTTTTGTCTACTGCTTATCTGATAGCCAGCTCTTCCAATTGTCCGGCACTGCCTTTCGTCTCCCAAATGATGAGAGGAATTTCGTTCAGTTTTACGGGTATCCATAATATAAGATGCTGGAAAATTTTAATTTTGTTTCACATCATGTACTTCGCTCGAAGCTGAAATCACTCTTTACCGAATTTCTCAAAACCGACTCATTGTTATCTCACGCAATGTAATGTTTAATGTAATCATAGAATACTTCAAATCTACAAATTTTATCTCAAACATTTTTCTAAGTGGCGGGTATTCAACGAAATACAACGGAACATATATCTGAATATATATAAATATATTCCTTTTGTTCCCACTTGGAGCATAGAACATCCATGAAACGCTTCGATTTACTCCAATTTCTTAATTCTAGACCGTCGGTAAGACTTCTTGGACGAGAGATCATCCCAATGCAAGGCCGCCACCTACAAAGGACAATACAAACACAGAATAAAGGCATACAGATAAACACGCCTCGAGTGGGATTCGAACCCACGATTCCAGCGTTCAAGCAAGCGAAGACAGTTCATGCCTTAAACGGCGCGGTCACTATAATAGGAAAATTCAACTGCTTGCAGTGTATTGTGTCTGCAGTGCGAATACTTTTGTTAATCATATACTTTATCAATAATACGTGTATAAGGGCATCAAGACTAAAGTGCTATGCCAACAACAAAGAGTTTTTTTCAGTATGCAGGTCTGTATTTCAGCCCTTGTTGACTCACAGAGACCGCCTCTGTGGTCTAGTGGTCAGACTTCCTGGATACATATCCAGAGGTCCTGGGTTCGACTCCCGGCGTTACCAGATTTTCTGAGAAGTAGTGAGTCTGAAACGGGGTCGACTCAGTCTCGTGAGGATAGTTGAGAGATATTTCAAGGGAATAGCGTCTCAGGTCTAGAAAACCGAAATTAACGGTCGGGGGGATTCGTTGCGCTGACCACGCGTCACCCTCTATCTGCAAATTTGGCACTAACTTCGCCGACAAGCGGCGGTCGCTCGGTCGGTAAAGTTCGTTTGCAGACTAGAACCACGGCGTTTCTTTTTCTGACTCGCAGACACGTCAGATTAGAGCCTTAAATTTTGAGAAACCATACCGAAGGTAACCTTTACATCAGTAGACTTAAACAGTATTGATTTTGTTCAGCGAACCTCAATAAATAGCATACAGGTATCATATGATACAGGCCGTAGGGATTATAGTGGAGGAAGCACATTTTGGACTGCGTTAGTTGTCAGGATTACGTGTGCGTACGTGCGTCCTCTTGTCGTGTGTATGTGCATATATGAGGGACAGAATACCCATGCTGGCAAAACTGTTGGGAAGGAGAGATAAGGGTCTCTCTCTCCCTGGCTCTACAGCACTTTGAACCTTGACTACTTTTTTTTTCTTAATCCAATACACAATCGGTAGGACTCCTTGGACCGGGGATCAGCCCGTCGAAATGCCCCTACCTACACACAGAACGACACAGATATAGAATAAACACACAGAGACATCCATGTCTCGACTGGGATTTGAACCCAAGGCCCCAATGTTCGAGCGGGCGAAGACGGTTCATGGCTTAGAGCGCGGCCACTGTGACTGGTCGAGTTAAGTGTCACACAAGCTAAAGCGTTAAGTACTGAAAGGGTATGAATAATTGTCCCGTTTGAACAAGGACGAAGATTACTACGCCCAGTTCCAGAAAATCAAAACTAAATATTTTGTTACGTAATACAAAACAAGCCTAACGAAATTCATGCCAAATACAGGTCAGGCATATACGATATCTCAAAGAAGTCTTGAATGTTTCTTTAATAGACCTTATATATTTCTTTGTACGATAGGCAGTTTGTGGCGAAATCTATAAAAATCTAGTAGATTTTAATGTAAAGCATGGATTATACTGTATCCGGAATGAACCAAAATTATCTTTGTCCAACAACTTCTACTGCATATTGTCACGTGTTAGTATTGTGACTGTAGACGTGTTTTGGATTGGACGTTTGGATTTATTGACACCTTATACACACCACTCGGGGCTACAGGCAATTATAGCACTTTAAGGTTCACTACTACACACCCACTAGTGTCCTCAGTCTTCACTAGCCGTATCCTGGCAACGGATTTATAACAGCCTGGCTCTTACTGAAGTCTTTTCACATCCTAGTTTCTTTCTTACCATCTTCTTCGACTGCTATCTCGAGAGACTCCCTCAATTCCTAGTTATATAGCTTAGGGTCCGCCACAACAGAAAACGCCGTTTCCTAACAATTCCTCTATTGTTATAGATGAGTGTTTACATTGCCATTGCATAGAAACGGCAGTTTCTCGATTGTTGCTTTCGTATCCGTCGCCGCGGGAATGTATTTACCGAGTCGTTGCCTAGCAACGGATGTCTACTCCGACTCCACTATTTCGGCTTTCAGGCATCATGTCACAATATTTACTCAACAGCTAACACTGAAAATCGGCAGGTATTTCTGGTGATAGGGGGTATGCTGTAGCGTAGTTGGTTGAGGGGCTATGCTACAAGCCGGAAAGTCGTGGGTTCAAGTCCTGATGGGGTCACTGGATTTTTTTTCATTTGACCTAATCCTTCTGGCCTAATCCTATGACCTTGGGGTCGACTCAGCCTCTAACAGAAATGAGTACCAGGAATTAATTAAATAATTTTCCTGGGGAGTAAAGTGTGGCCGGCGTGTAAGGCTGACAACCTTAAAGTGGTGATACATGTGCAGAAGAATGAAACGTCGGACACGACCTCTCATGTGAATTTATATTTGGCCCTTTGTGCAAAAAGTGCATAGGAAACTAAATGAAACGACAAGGATTGACATTAACCAGCATGAATTGCTTACTTCTCTTCCATTAGCCATACGCGATTACCCATTAAGCTGATTATAAAGTCGACGTTAATTCTTCAACTATATCAGCACAAAAATTAATTAACAGAAAGTTGTTAAAATGAGAAGTTGCTTTATTGCCTATATTTTCCCCTAAATTTTTATATGACTTTTGTAATACAATTGTTACGCTGTATTTATCAGCCTTCTTTTTCCTCACTACACAGACGATAAAGTAAAAGCTCTGAAACTGGTAGTACTCCTTTCCTCCAGCACCTATATTTATTCACTTCCTTGCTGCTGTAACCTACCTCCATTCATACGAAGTAATATTTAATCTTGTCTGAATATTATGTACTGTGACGGATAGACCCATTGCTAGGCAACGACTAGGTAAACACATTCCTGCGGAAGCAAACGCGGGCAACATCAGGAAGCTTACTACTAGGCAACAGATCAGTAAACGCGACTGATACAATACGGGACAATGGAAGGTGGAGATTACCATGGAGGTTTTCCCGAGGTTTTGGAGGAACATATCGCCTCCATCCTCAGGATCTAAATGTAATCCAAACGGGAAACTAGAGCTAGCAGACAGCAAAATAAGCTACGCCTTAGCTTACCGCCATCTTGTGCTGGTTTTTAAAATTCTTACTCTTCAACACTTTCCTCTTTATCTTATCGATCATGTAAACTTAAGTCATAAAAATTAATTATTATTTAATTATCTAACAGAATATGGGTCTTGGTGCACATTGTTGAAAAGCTATTCACAATATTTGGAACGAAAATTCATTTTCCGATTATTTCAATACGTATTTGCCATATCAAAGAATATTCAAAACAAAATGATCCTTAATGACTTATTTTAATTTTTTATATAATAATATTTTGTGCCGTAAGTCAGTTCGAAGAAAGCCGATAAAGACATTGATCTTCTTTATCACTGTCATCCTATTCTTATTTTTCTTCTTCTTCTTCTTCTTCGTGAAATATATTTGATTTATATTTGACCGATATATATATATATATATATATATATATATATATATAAAGTTATAATTCCTGAACAATATTTGTGCAGGTATCCAATATAAAATTTCATCCATATCCATTGAATAGTTTCGGATACGACAGATCGCTATGGACGGAGAGACCAATATTGCCACAATACCTCTCCAGTATGCGTTCATATTATGAAAGTTTTAAGGAAAAGTGTAAGAGTTACAGAGTGAAGTTATTTTGTAGCGGCCGTTAGGGTGTGAATTACATGCACTCAATTTTGGTAAAAGGAAAGAGAGTTAAAGCTATCCCTGTAACCGGCCTTGGAGGCCCATAGGGTTGTGAGAG
Source organism: Cryptotermes secundus (assembly GCF_002891405.2). Taxonomy (NCBI): domain Eukaryota; kingdom Metazoa; phylum Arthropoda; class Insecta; order Blattodea; family Kalotermitidae; genus Cryptotermes; species Cryptotermes secundus. The sequence continues at coordinate 1,613,396 of NW_019738957.1, read as the reverse complement.
GTCGAGACTCTCATATTTGCTAGACAATCGGCTCTCAGATGGCAGTGAGGTCAGCCTTAAACGCCGGCCTCGCTTTACCCCCTTCCCCCTTTACTAATAAGATCCCTGGAACTCTTTTCTCTTAGATGCTGAGTCGACCCCCAGGGCAATAATGCGGATTTAGGAGGGTACAGAAACTGAGAAAGACTGTTATTCCTTGATGTTCCAACAACGTTATAAATTTACATATATTCTTTTCTGAGATTCTGAACTTGAAGCGAGTTAAAACACTAGTGTAGCATTATCAATATATGTAATAGCAGTTTTGTTACTATAAACAGGCTTACAACTACGTTACAGTTTGCCAGATGCAAACAGTAATTTTGCTGATGGCTCTGAAAGCGTCCAAGTGATAATTTGCGTTATTGTTTCCAAACGATTGAGGACACATAGCAACCAGGCAAATAACGAGCAACCTGTAAACTAAGTGGGAAAATACACATGAATGTCAACACCATCGTACACAAATCAAAATACAATTACAGTCCACTATTCAGAGAGCTATCACGCATAGGTAGACATTTAACGGATAAACCAGTACAAACAGAGAACGGTGCTACGGGACATGATTGTAGTTCCTCTGAAAAACTGCATCCTTCACTAAGCAGATTACTATTGAACTCATTCGAACACTAATTAGTCAGAAAATTGAGGCAAGTAACCAACAGTCCAGAAAATCGTTGCCAATATTTTACTTGTGAATTTCTGGATAGTTTCTAAAAACGTGGGAGTGGAAATGTGGTAGCAAAGTAAGTTCACATGAAGTAAAGTAAAGCTATCCCTGTAGCAGGCAGTGGAGGCCCATAAGTTTGTGAGATGTTGAGGGTCCCACATTATCTAGACAATAGGCTCAAAGATGGCGGTAAGGTTGTCAGCCTTACGCGCCGGTCACGCTTTACTCCCCAAGAAAATTATTTAGTTAATTCCTGGTACTCATTTCTGTTAGAGGCTGAGTGAACCCCAGGGCCATAGTGCGGCTGGAAGGATTAGGTCAATTGAAAAAATCCGATGACCTCATCGGGACTTGAACCCGCGGCCTTCCGACTTATAGCATAGCCCCTCAACCAACTACGCTGCCTCGTGTCCTAAATTAAGTTCACATATTTTACAAAAATATTAATTTATATTGTCACGTATTTGGGATGCATGACATACAGACGGTTTTATGGATCATATGATTGGATTTATTAACAGCTTATACACACCACTCAGAACTACAACTAATTATAGCGTTATCGCTGATCTGCACAATTAACAGGTCTCCGTTGCACACACACTAGTGTTCTCAGTCTTCACTAGTCGTATCCTGGCAACAAATTTAGAAGAATTTCATTGTAACTACAGCACGCATAAAGTCTTCAGATCGCAGTCTAATTACTTTCTCGCCATCCTTTCTCAATCATTTTCCACTGCCGACTCGGAGTCAGAGTTACGTCACGACTGGCGCTTTACCGCCAATCAGTTCGTCTAGGCGACGAGCCCCTTGAGACTCACGACCAGTAATTCTATTTTCCAATTAAACACGGTTATAGTCCTTATGTAACATCTTCTCTGACGAGAGGATGGATCTGTCCTTTACGATTACTGATGGACCTCGCCAGCGCAGTCATTCTCATGTCCGAGTCCCGCTGGGTTCATGACCATATTTCACTGTTTCAGATTCGAGACTCCCCCAACTTGGAGGGACCGGTTCCCGTATTTTTATCCCCCAGGAAATCGGTGGCACGGTTATACCCCCAGGTACTGGGTTACCCTTTCGTCGCTTCCTACGATTCGCAGGATAGGAGATGGGTTAAAGTCAAAGTTATGTTCTGATAGACGATCAGTCGGCCCGACTCTCTTAGAATAAAGCACTCATCTGGGGCTTAAAGACAGAACTTTATTACCCTCAGACAGTTGTAAGATTGTTGATGCGGGGGCGCTCTCTCTGGCGAGAAGACAGGTCTCTCCTTTGCCAGAGTCACAGATAGCAGTAGTAAGTCTATTGTCAGTATGTATTATTTACATTCTACATATTATTAAATATATATACCATACATACAAGGCCTCTGTTAGTCCAGGCTCAGTACAGCAGATCATGTCCTATCCAAAGTACAGCCTACAGAACCCTTAAGAAACATCATTAACCCCGCTCGATGACTTCTTATGTAGATTAGAACATCAAGTCGCTGAAATTCATTACGTAGATTCTAATATGAAAATACATGTATTTACGCACTCAATAGCTGTTTATTTCTTACACTTTGCCCAAATAACACATAAAACCTTTCCCCCTTTCTTCAGTAATGCTTAGAAGTAATGAATTTCCTTCCCTGAAGAGAATTGCAGAGGGTTCCAGTCGCCATGGCAGCTGCTTGTTCAAATAGAAACCTGCTCCACTGCCACAAAGCCGCTGCCGTTGAAGTTAAAACATACTTACATTTACAGAAATGTTAATAGATCTTCATTAGCAGTTAACTGCAAGAAAGGTACAAGTAGGAAGGCACTACACATCCAGATATAGGACCTAGCACAAAATTATGAAGGTCGGGCCCCAAACAGGTGTTTTGAAAGAGAAAATACAAAACTTCCAAAGTTATATTTTAGCAACATGTTGCAGTTGGTAGTAGTATTTATTTTTGGTTTTGTTTACCGTTCACTATGCAAAAATATTAAGAATTATAATTAAATCTTTTTAAAATTCGCCCTTGCACTACATGTTTCGGGCTACTCGACCATTATGATGTGCGTTCAAGTCCAGAGGGAGTTGTTGTGCCTTCCGCGCTATTGCGATCGGCGTTTTTATATTTACTGTGTTTTTAATTAATTCAATGTCGTTCCTCCTTCTGTTCCACATGTATTTTTGTAAAGATAAATTGTGTTAGTGTTATTGTGTTATTTTCATTGAATACCTTTAAGTTGTGTATTGTTAATAAGGTTAAATATGCACTTATATTCGGTATGCCTGTTGTCTATCAAATGTGCAGCGTTGATTTATGAGTGTGTTGTGGAACTGGTTCTGTTTCATACAGGGATTGGAGCGCGTGTGCTGCTATCTGGTGTAGTGTTTCAAATATCGGGTTACGATGTACATGTATCTGTCGTTCATAATGTAACCCATCTTTACTAGAAGTAGGAACTACATTGACTTCATTTAGAAATATTGCATAAATGAAAACACCAATCTCAATAGTATGGAAGACACAGCAGTTCCGATGAATTTCAAGGCATTTGATGATGGCCGATTATGCCGAAACATGTAATATTTACTTACTTATTCATGGAGCTTGGTACAATAGGCAAAAAGTGGCCGCAGGACAAGGGGCTTAGTCCCACCCCACTAGCAATAAAAAAAAACTCATGGAGCTGAGCCCTTCTTGAGGAGTCGTCAATTGTGCAGCTACTCAAGAATTTCACAGCATTTTATGGAACCCGAAGGTTCATTATCGTGTTCACAAGAGCCCTCCACTGGACCCTATTCTGAGCCAGATCAATCCAATCTATACCATCCCACCTTATCTCTCTAAGATCCATATTAATATTGTCCACCCACCTACGTCTTGGTCTTCCCAGTGGCTCTTTCCTTCTGGCTTTCCCACCAATATCCTATACGCATTCCTCGTCTCAACATTCGTGCTACGTGCACTTCCCACTTCATCCTCCTTGACTTGATCATTCTAATTATACTTGGAGAAGAGTACAAGTTATGAAGCTCCTCATTATGCAGTTCTCTCCAACCTCCTGTCACTTCATCTCTCTTTGGTCCAAATATTCTCCTCAACACCCTGTTCTCAAGCACCCTCAGTCTATGTTTCTCCCTTAATATCAGAGACCAAGTTTCACACCCATACAGAACCACAGGCAAAATTATAGTTTTGTATATTCTAATTTGTATGTTTTTGGACAGCAGACGAGAAGACAAAAGGTTCTGGGCTGAATGGTAGCAAGCATTACCCGAATTACTCTTAATTTCCTCCTCAATCCGGTTTTGATTTGTTACCGTCGTTCCCAAATATATAAACTGCGCCACATTTTCACGAAACATGTGTGTAGTGGCGAATTTAAAAAAGGATCTAATTGTAAATCTTCATATTGCTGCATAGTTGACGGTAAACAGAACCAAAAATGAATACAGAATCTTACAATATTGTGGATTGTGTTCTGAATTGGAAATATTTAGAATTCCGCAATCATCGTGAAAGGGGTAGATGGGAACCTGCGGAATTTTCTGCACGAAGTGGTCTTGGTACGCCATTCATCTCGTTAATACGACATTTGAAGAATCTCAGCTTCAAGCAACAGAAATTAATATTAACAAAAAATATTAGTAATAACTAATAATATCCTTCCAAATATTGGGGAAAGATTTATTGTTTTTATTTCCTCTGCAACTACATTGAAGACGTACATATCGAAATCATGTGAGAAAATTATAACTTCTTCTTTCAATTACTATTAGAGCACTATTTTGTCCGGACTGTTATATAAGAGTCCCATGTTTATTACGTTCTAGCATTGAGAAACTAACTTCATATTTCCGGATATTGGAAAGGGATAAATTGACTTCTGATGTGTGATAACAAATGTAATTTTTCAGAGAAATTTAAATTATATTATATGTTATGTTTTCCTTTTTACAAATACGTAGAACCCCGATATGGAAATAGGCACGAATATCGGAGTAATAACGAATTGTCAATGATTGAATTAAAAATAAACTCATAATAATATAATATTAAATCACATGTTTGGAATATTTTACTTTCGCGAAAGTTTGCTAAAATAATTCAAGTATGTAGTATTCAAATTTTACTCTTCATTACAAATGGGTGGGTAACTTGCTTTGCTTAAATAATGAGACCTATTAAACGTTTCCAATTCAGTGGAGATTCATAAATCTTGTAAGTAGGTTACCATCTATCAGGCTACAAGCTGCCATACCTGAGATGTTCATTGTAAAAGACATATGTAGTAAAACCTCTGGTTAGCTCTGCAATTCCACTGATGACCGGACTTCTTACATGTGTCCAACTTACAGAAGAAAAAACATTAACATTTTATATTCTTGTTCTGCAGTGACTACATTACATACGTAATTTCCCGGGTTAACTCTGTCGTTAGTGTTAAGAATTTTAAAGGTCCTTATTTTATTTTAATATAATTCCTCTTTCTTGGTTTGGCAGGCCACATATACAATATCAAATCATAGGACCTGAAGCGAATGTAAAATAAATAGTTCTGCTTTTGAATTATAACGGTCAACCATCTGTGAAGATGACAGAGACTTGTGAAAAGTTTCATAACAAGAGAATAAAAAATAAAAAACTAAAATAAACTCCGTGGCTTTAGTCCGCGAGCGAACTATAATACCGACCATGCAACCGCCGCTTGTCGGCGAATTTAGTGCCAACTTTAGCGGATAGAGTGTGTCGCGTGGTCAGCGCAACGAATCCTCACGGCCATTAATTTCGGTTCGCTAGACCGGAATAACAAGGGAATGCACAATTTAACGTAGTGTGAATTATCTACCGCAGGAAAGAGCAAAAAGGGTACTTAGCAGGTACATGCAAGGGATAGACTGGCTAAAATATTTCATTTTTACAGATGGATACGAAAGAATTAATCAATTTTCTGTATGGCCAACACAGAAATATTAAGATATGTACAAAAAAGGCGAGAAAGTATAAGAAGAAACAAAGAGTGGCTAAGATACGAAGATATATTCATATATAAATTAATACAATTTTGTGAATTCCTGAAGAAATTTCCCGACGGCATCAAACGGCAGAATTATAGAGATGCCAGTTTTACAAGTTTGGCTCTATTTCAGAACGAAGTATCATGAATAGGTCGAAGCCAAAGCAAATGTCGAGGGAAGTGAAAGAATATACAGTTAGGATATTCTGGGTTTCTGTTTTTTTTTCTGCTGTTGTGGCTTATGCCTCTAGGTACGTCATTTGAGTAGGGTGAAAGCTAAAATACATATTTAAATGGGGGACCCAGGGAGTGAGATTTCCATTTTGGCCGAGACAAAAGGATAATAGTGATGATGATGGTTTACAGAGGAGACCTAAGGCCACGTAGTATCGCTGGATCCAAGCCATGGATGGAGTCTCTTATTCCATACATCTCATCATATCAATAAATACAAGAGAATATGTGTGGGTCTGTGTGTTAGCATTCTAACGAGAAAACTGAAACATGGCGTAAGTACTTAGAGAAGACTACGAGCGTGCACCCTGGTCTTACTGTTTCTCTTTTAGGTTATATCCCTTCTGTTTATGGGCTGAAATTAAGTCAAGCAATATTTGTATGCGAAAGACAAGATTACGACAATATTAAGAACGTAGCGAGGGGAAGGAAACATGTTCATACTATGCACTTTTCTGGGGTAATCTTCATAATTACACACATATGACGTTCCAAATAATTAGTGGGGAAAATGTTAAGAATGTTTGTATGAAAATCGCAGAAATGATATATTGCCATATCTTGGACCTAAATTGAAACTACTATCGTGAATATTTTCTTATTTGTCCTGCCCATCAATAACAGAATTTAGACATGTGCTTTTCCTGTTCTCTAGTGGTAGAAATGGGAACTATGAATATACCTGCCACGTTACGGTATCTTACGTTCAATGTGTAAGCGTAATACAAACTTATTGGTGCAGATTATTGTGTGTAGGTTATCGCTATCTTGAATAACATGATTTCTAATTGCATTTCTTCAGGAATGTGACATGTTTGCGATTATTGTACCGGACACCGAAGAAATATGCATATGGGGTCACCGTTTTAGCGTGTTCTGTTCAACAAAATGGAGACCGCTAAATTTCCCTTCCGTTCATTATTAAAGACGCAGTCAGAATTGAGACTGAAGCAATAAAACTTGTGACTTGCACTCCGGATATACCGCTTTCGAACCTCGAGCGGGAAGCCGACTTCACTGATTGAGGTTTTGAGACTTTCTGCAGTCCCTTCAGGTGAATTCCAAGATAACACCTTGACTTATGCCACAATTATGTCCCCCTTTATCCTTTCCAGTGCATTAAATCGCACCGCCCCGCCCTACGTCTCTGTCACTGACAGCATCGTTAGAAGCGTCAGCGTCAGGAACACGAAGGCTTAAAACTAGAGACAGTTCTGAGATAGTTCCTGGATCGTCCCATCCTGATACTTCAGCCCTTTATGTCTATCTTCGTGTTATCTTTCCATCTCTATCTTGGTCATCCGAGTGGGCGACTTCTAAGGAATTTCCATATAAATTTATGCAGGTTTTGTCTTACACAACTGAGCTGCTAGCTGAGCCCACTGTTACGTCATAGTATCGGGTGATTAGTACAAACTTCATTACATTAACGTCACCACCACTTCCTTCTTCCTACTGAAATTTATCTCAGGATCTGGTTTCGGGAGCTGTAATGTTCTTTACACAGAGCTTGTTGAGACAAGATATTTCGACAGAAATTGGATTTCTAGGTTCAAATTTGTTTCTTATAAAATTTAAAATTCTCTATGGTCGACATGAATGTTCCTCTACACTTCAACTTTGCAACTCCTAGTGAAATAACTTCAGTGTTAAAATTGTTAAATTTTCTTTCCCATAAGAAAAGGTAAAGTTGTCTCTTTGCTTAAAAATTAAATTCAATTAGTGGGGGTGGAGTCCAACTGGGTCCACTCGGCACGGCGGCCACTGATTAGCCTATTGTACGTGCCCCGGGTGATTATGATGATGGAGAATTTGGTGGAGTGAAGATTGGCAGGGGAAGCCGAATTACTGGAAGAAAACCCGCCCCAACGCCACTTTGTCCACCACAAATCCCACTTGACTACACCCGGGTTCGAACCCGGTCTGCCGAGGTGAGAAGCCAACGACTAACAGCTTGAGCTATGGCGCGGCCTATCTCTTTGCTTAACTAATTAAACACTATGCCATGAAGGCGCATGAGGGAGCGGATGTATAGATCCACATTTTCTAGACCTTGACACTAGCTGGAGGTGGGTGATCAGCTTCACGCACCGGCCGTTGTAACCTCGGGTAAATCGCCCCCGGTAACCATTGCATAGGAGGTTTGATGGACCCCAGAGCCGGTCTGAATGACGTGAAGAAGAGAAAATTCATGACACTACTGGAAATTGAATTCCGACCCCTCGCTTATCCAGCCCTCAGTCGGTCTCTTTACCGTGATGAGCTATCCCGGCTCTCGTTCCCATAAAAGAGAGCCAAAGTGTGTACGTTTGTACAACGTTAAACTCGCGATCCTTTCGACTAAGTTGTTTTTCAAAACAACATTTTAAAATGGATCAATTTATAAATATGATGAGATTCAGAACAGACGCATTTCTCTCCTTGACGTGAAATGTTACAACACAGATGTATATGTAAAAGTGTTGACGTGTAATAAATTTAAATTACATGCAGCACTTTCGCTCACTACTGCTTATAAACCCACAAATATAATACATTTTAATATTCTGAAATAACATTTTAATTCCAATATTCTTAGCACTTTCGTGTAAATCATAATATTTCCATGAGAATTTGACCGTCAGCAAAACAAAAGAAGGATGACTTCAAGATGGAAACTAAATAGATGCTGCAGTGTCTCTTACTCTCTTAATGTAAGCAGGTGTAAATAAACAAGTATTTTTTACTATTCTCAGTGGGGTGGGACTGAGTCCCATGTACTGCGGCCACTACTGGCCTATTGTACCAGCGCCAGATGAGAGATGATGGTGATTGTGGAGCAATTGGTGGAATGAAAATTAGCAGGGTAAACCAAAGTACTCGGAGAAAACCTGCCCCAGCGCCACTTTGCCTATCACAAATCCCACATGACAAGACACCGGCTAGAACCCAGGCCGCCGTGGTTGGAAGCCAGAGACTAATTCCTTGATTTCTCTTTTGTCTCCACCTTGATGGTACGATTTCGTTTTGTTTTTTGACAGTCCAATTCGCATAATTACTGAACACACAACAGGATGCAGTCCATAAAGCTCATAATATTTTCTTCGAAAATTACCCTCGGAGTCAATATGGTAGCATGCCATGCAAGTAGTAATGAGTTCTCTCTCTTGTTCTCTTGATATTCTATTCACTATAGTGTAATTTATATTGTGCGCCTAATACTTAGTATTATTACTTGTGGCCTACGTAACGTATAAATTATAAATCCTTCGTCTGTGGTACTATGGTTTACTTTAATTTCTATTGTGTATTTTTATATTCTCAATATGTTTTTCAGTCATTATTATAACTGCATGTTTAACATATTTTTCCTAATGGCCTACTCACTTCATCTGTCTCGGGAAGAAGCATCATCTGAGTATACTACTTAGTTTTCAGACTATTTTTGTACACGAAATATTTCATGAGTAATTTAAACGTTTTCAATGTTTGAATTAAAATGCAGTGGGTGCGTATGTTATTCTGGGATGGATACTACAACCACAAACTTAACGCAAGTTCTATCTCGTATATGCACGAAATATTCAAGTACTAGAATTAGTGGCGTAATAATAGACCGATGTTCAACAAATATCATTTGCTAAATTTCAGTGGCTCGTAGCGAAACCAAAGAGCAATAAAAATGTGTAGCTTACACTTTATAAATATAAAGCATATCAGCATTTACTGAGGTAAAAACTATTGGTGTATTGGAGTGATTCGACAAGTCACACTAGGGTTTAGTTAATTGAAATTCTTCACTAAAAATTCCCCTCCCAAAAATTCAACCTTTTCCTTTCCTCTGTGCCTTCTACCAATTCCAACCCCACTCTCAATAATTACGCCATTATGATAAAATTTGTACAGAAAGAAACTGGAACAGACATTAGAAATGAATTGTTTCACCTCCATCGCTTTAAAATATTGCCATAGAAAAAATGAAACTATATATTTATAATAGATTGTGCTATGTACACATGGTACAGGAAAGTACGGTTATTCCTGTCAAGCACGGGGCCGATGCCAATGAGCGTACAACAACTCACTTTATCGATGAAAAAGATTTTATCTATCTATCTATCTATCTATCTATCTATCTATCTATCTATCTATCTATCTATGTCTTTACAGCCCTTGTGGACCTCGGTTGCTTCTTCAGTTTCTTAATCCATACATTGTCTATAGGACACCTTGGGCAGGGGATCAGCCCGTCACAAGGCCATTACCTGCACACAAACACAGAATGAAGGCACACTGACATCCGTGCCTCGAGTGGGATTCGAACCCACTGTCCCAGTGTTAGAGCGGGCTAGGATAGCTCATGCCTTAGACCGCGCAACCACTGTGATGGGTCATGAAAGAGATTTTGCTTCCTGTAATTGCAAAACTTGTCAAATATGATCTCTTGTCCGAAATTAGAGACAAATTAGTGAGAATAAATATAAAAATTAAATCTACTAGCGACTTAATGAAACGACTATTTCACAGTCTTTCACTATGCTTCATAAATATCTTTTAAATTTTCTCATCGGTCTACATGAGCTCTCCCATTTCTAGTGGATGACTGCATTCCTGGATCCCTGCTTATATACAGGACATGCGAAAAGAACGGGCTTAACTAACTGAATTCATGGAGCCGAGCCCTTATCCAGAAACAGCCAGTTGGGCATCTACTCAAGAATTCCGTTAATATTTTATGGAAACCAAAGGTTCGTTACCCTGTCAATAAAAGCCTTCTAATGGTCCTTATCCTGAGCCAGATTAATCGAGTCCATCCCATCTCTCTAAGAAACAAAAGAGCTTAGGAATTCATTTTCATCTCGACGATTAAGCAGAAGCTTAGTTACGGAGAACACAACAAACTTCGCTAATGGCGCAGAAACGTGGCTAAACAATTCAAAGGGATTAGCATGGATTAAGCGTATAATAGAAAGGATACAGAATATGGGAGACAGCCCCGTTGTATGGCTGACGGTCTTTTTTTTTTCCCCTTGGCACTACAGCCCCAGTGGGCCTAGGTCTACCTCCATTAACTTCTCTGTTACTTCGGTTTTTCTAGATCTTACACATTCGGTAGGACTCCTTGGGAGGGTGATCAGCTCGTCGTAAGGCCTCTACCTGTACACAAACACAGAAAAACGCACACACACAAACTAAGTATCCATGGCCTGAGTGGGATTCGAACCCACGATCCCGGTTTCCAAGCGAGCTGAGACAGAACATGCCTTAGACCGCTCGGCTACCGTGACCGGCAGCTGACAGTTAAACTAGAAATAAATTGGAGAAAGAAACTTATATGCCTTAGTGAAATACATTGTGGAGGTTGCTGACTGGTTTGAGCAGAAAGTGAAGGGACACTGACGGCAGTCACTTCCACAATTCCGCTATTATACGATGACAAATTTGTTAAGAGTAAGACCACGCCATAGCTCAACCTGTTAGTCGCTGGCTTCCCACCGCGACGGCCCGGGTTCGATCCTGGGTCCGGTCAAGTGGGATTTGTGGTGGACAGGTTTCCTCTGAGTACTTCGGTTTCCTCTGCCAATCTTCATTCCACCAATTGCTCCACAATCACCCTCACCTATCACCTGGGGCTGGTACAATAGGTCAGAAATGGCCGCAGTTCAAGGGACTTAGTCCCACCCCACCAGCAATAAAAAAAGCAATAGTTAAGAGTAGGCGGATGTAGTGACCCAGTCTTAAGATACTCCCACAATTTTCTTGGGGAACAAGAGTGGCAATAACATGCATGTGAAAGGCGGTTTCGGTTTATCTTGCACAAAAAACAGAGACGCTAATCACTACTCCACAACATTCGTTTTGGAAAAAGATCTTGGTTTTAAATTTCACTTTCAAGAAGACAGCGCTAGAGGCGCGTTTAATTTAGTTTTTATTTTCAAACTCCAGATCTGTAACATCCCTCTCCACACAAGGATAAGAAAATTGTAAACCGAGGCGAAATTCTAGGTAAACTAATTTAATCATCTCAACTCAAGGGGATTTTAATGAAAAGAAATTCTTCTTCAAAAGACTCTTTCTCCAAAGGAAATAAAAGTGTAACATATAAAAAGATCCAACCTTGATCCTACTTTTTGTTAGGAACGTCCTTGGTTTGGTTTCCACCTCATGAGAGTGACAAAACACGGTCGCCTTCTCATGAAATTACTTTCCGATAATGGGAGTACATGGCCGTCAATAGCTACCCGAATTCCGCCGCAGCCATTGGGCATGACTGTAGCACGTATTCCAAACAATGCGCGCAGGATGCAGCCCTGCTATAACAATCTTCAGACTGGTCATTAGGAAATCTTCCTGTCTGCAGTGCGTCTGCGTGATCTTTACCGCTTCCGTCATACTACACCAGCCATTACATATTGCCACTGGCTCACGTAACAAACAGTGCATAGGCACATCCTGTTCTAATGATGCCCGTATAGCTACTGTGGGTCCTGAATAGAACCAACAACACAGCATTACGAAATTTTTTCGACTCAAAATTGTCACTTTTTCTTTGGTAATACAGAACAAAATGCAGGGATAATTATGACATAAAGGTAGGAAACAGATGTTTTGAAAATGTGACACAGTTCAGATATTTGGGAACAACTATAACAAATCGAAACCTGATTCAGGAGGAAATTAAGAGGAGATTGAACTGGCGTAATTCTTTTTTTTTTTTTGACTTCTCGTCTGTTTTCTAAAAAGGTAAAAATTATAATATACAGAAGCATAAGTTTGCCGGTGGTTCTGTATGGGTGTGAAAATTGGTCTCTGATATTAAGGGAGGTATGTAGACTGAGGGTGTTTGAGAACAGGGTGCTGAGGAGAATATTTGGACCGAAGAGAGATGAAGTGACAGGAGGTTGTAGAAAACTGCACAATGAGGAGCTTCATAACTTGCACTCTTCTCCAAGTATAATTAGAATGATCAAGTCAAGGAGGATGAGGTGGGCAGGGCATATAATACGAATTGGAGAGAAAAGGAATGCATATAGGATATTGGCGGGGAAGTCAGGGGAAGGAGACTACTGGGAAGACCAAAGCGTAGTTGGGTGGACAATATTAAAATGGATCTTAGAGAGATCGGATATGATGGTATGGATTGGATTGCTCAGGCTGTAAGTAAGGACCAGTTGAGGGCTCTTGTGAACACGGTTATGAACCTTCGGGTTCATTAAAATCCTGGAAAATTCTTGAGTGGCTGCACAATTGACAGCTTCTCAAGAAGAGCCCTTCTTGAGCCCAGCCCCATGAGTGAGCGATACAGACTGAGCCAAAAGTCACTGTGCGCCTACAGTTCTCATCTTTTCTGTCGCTAGAAGCCTGTGAGGGTCTGACTATTCCATGGTTTCGTAACAGTATTTTTTAAGTGGTCTCGCTAACTCCACGTCAAAATCCCAACCTGGAGGTCCAGGGACTACAATTCATTTGACACCTAACCTTCGACTTGCCTCGCATTGGTGGCTCTACCAGGAGCTTACGTTCCAGCCAGCAGAGATCTCCAGGTCATTAGTGCGCAAACCTCCTCTCTACCATAAGATTTTATTCCTCCAGGAGGTGCATTTATACTACAAACGGAACAACCTTCTCATTCTTAGTATTAATATTCGTAAACTGGCATAGCAGACGTGTGTCTCTATGGCAACACACACAGTGCTGAAGAAGCATTTGCACCTGTATTCCTGTAGTTCAAGAGTTGAAAGAGAGGGACAGCGTCTGGAGTGTCGAATATTTATAGACGGGATTGTTGCTGCCATGGGAGAGGATACCCTGATCTATTTTTTTTTACCGAAGAGGCTTGTGGTCTAGTGGTCAGATTTCCTGGCTACAGATCCAGAGGTCCGGGTTCGATTCAATGAATAAGCAAGTAGCAATCCAATAAATCTAAACATGCCTTCTCAACAACAGAGGTTGTGTTTTCTGCGTGGTTCCTACCGACACGTCCTTACCGTTATTCATTCATTTTGAATGTTTCGTGTACTGCAACCATACAAGAGATTAAATACTTAGATGAGACTCTATCTACCGTCTTTACGAACTAGTAACGAGTTCAGGAAATGGGAAAACATCCGCGAGAAATTCGTACGTACACTTGAGAAGAGCATTCGACACGCCTGCCGTCTCGGACAGAGGCGTATAATTTAATTTATCCTAAACTGGAATGCACACATTCACCCTGATTCTGCCGAACACTGCAAGCGTTTTTTCACACTGCTGTTTCTCAGAGTAGACCTTTGCATTCTACTCACGAGATACCTCGCTTAGAAAAATTGACTCTTCTGAACCGAATATAGTTCGTGTTTCACGAGATCAGTAAAAGAGAAGTACCCCACGATTTATATAAAAACAAAGCCAATTATTTGCGTTCTTCAACGTCATAAATGTCTGCAATATAGAAGAAATATCTGAACAAATGAACACTTACAGGCCTATGTTACCACGTAAAGCACTAATAGAAAGAAATTCCTCTATATTTTAATACGGAAATGTACTGATAGAGGAAGGCTTCTTTAAATTAAACAACATAAATGGGGGTGGGACAGGCAGTAGCGTAGTTGGTTGAGGCAATACGTTACAAGCCGGAATATCGCGGGATCAAATCCCGGTGAGATGGAATTTTTTTATTCATCTAACCCTTCCAGCCGCACTATGGCCCTGGGTTCGACTCAGCCTCTAACAGAAATGAGTACCAGAAATATTCTTGTGAGTAAAGTGCGGCCGGCGCGTGAGGCTGACATCCTTACCGCCATCTATGAGCCGATTGTCTAGAAAATGTAGGAACCTCAACATCTCACAACCCTACGGGCCTCCACGGCCTGTTACAGGGATAGCTTTACTTAATTTTACTTTTACATAAACGGGTGAAAATAATAAATGCATCCAGGAATTGTTATTTATATTGCATATTTTGTAACTTCTCGAGGATTCAGGAGAATCTACGTTCTTGAAAACGAATTTCCTTTTACGTTAAACTACATTTTATCTCCTCTTCGCTCCCTATTTGGAGCATAGAGCTGAATTCTCAGTTTCACTTATCATTTTTACAGACGGTAGGACTCTTTGGACGAGTGATCAGCTCTTAGCAAGGCCTCTACCTAAACACAGGACAACACAAACACAGAATAAATACATATACACACCAAACATCGATACCTTGTGTGGGATTCGAACCTACGATCCCGGCTTCCGAACGAGCGAAGACAGTACTATCGTGACCGGCTTATACTACATATAGTAATAAAAAATGCAGTGAAATTTTGTGAAAATATGCACTTTTCAGTCCTTTAAATAAATTAGCTTCCTTTCTGAGCATATGGTTTCGTTTTCAAAGCAAGAAGTACGTATACTTATGGATTTCCGTGACTTCCAATTCAGTATCACCCTCTTGACTTCATTTGAATCATTAGGAAGAGTACGGTGGTCGACACGGTTTTTTTTAAACTTGAAAAACGATGTAAATGCGGTTCGATATTAGAAAACATTTGAAATGAACCAAATACTCGTTAACTGTAAATATAGTTGAGAAATATTTACAAGGATAGTCGTTAGAGTAAATATTGTAGATTTGTTGCAGAATTACTAAGAAACGAAACAAACACAAACTTAGCCAAAATATCCTCTCCAAATTTTCTTTCGCACATTGATGATATTTTCGAGGAGTATGTGTGTGACTATAAAAGGATTTGGATTGGTGATTAGATTTATTGCCTACTAACGGATCGTAATTACAAACAACTATAACATTATCGCTATTTCCACACTTTGCAATTATTACAGTACACAGTCTAGTGTTCTCAGTCTGTTACTAGAAGTTTCCTGGTAACGGCACCAACAGTGACTATTCCTCTCCCTCTGGGCTCAAGTTGTTTCTTCACAGACTGCAGTACAGAACTGAACTGTCTAAACTGACCTTGTCCCTTCCTTATAACATCCCGACACAGACTACGAAGAAAACACAGCTCTTCCATTGTTGAAGTCCAACTGCTGCATTATTATCTGCTGCCTAGCAACGGGAATGTGTTTATCTAACGGTTACCCAGAAACGGCCCTGGTATATCCTCCCATATTTTGGGTCGTTGCATAGCAAAGACTCTACAAGCTACAATATTATCATTATCATCGTTGTTGGCAGTAACATATCAAGATTTAGCCCTTCAACAAGGTGCGCCAGGGCTGCCAAATACATCTGCAAATCTCTGGACGTTTTCAATAAACGTAATATTGCCCTTGAAGATACATTTTACTTTGCGTACTCCTATTGAGTTACGTCATTATCGTGTTACCTGTATTGTTTTATTGCCTGGGATTAAATTTTAGTTTCAGTTCTAGCTTTAGTCTACGTAGTTTTCGTTATGTACACTTTCAGTGCTCACTCGCTGTTGGCAAGCAATTAAAAAAGGATTTGAATTGAATTGAATTATTATGCTAGATGCATTTCAGCTGCTAATGCTGTTTGTATGGACACTGTGGACACACACATAACATCGAAGTTTATACGTAGATGGTCACTGCATTATAAGATGTTCTATCTCAGAATCTACCGATCTGAGCCTTGTACTGAATCCACAAGAACTGGCGTGTAAATCATGAATCTAAACTAAATGTGACAGGAAACTATTTGCTGCAACAAGATGATGTACAGGAAGATCATCTGAAAGCCTGCAGTATTTCGTTCGGTCAGTTTAGCAGAAGAGACACACGATCATCGCGCCCACACTTCCCATGGATAGCACGATTCGCATAAAAATCCAGAAACCTACAGACAAATAAATCTTAAACATAACCCATGCAAATCACACAAAATGTCGGAAAGCTTTCTTGCTGTTAAGCATTCTTTATACTTCTATAACATTTTCACACTCACATTTCGAAGTTCTTTTCGGAAACAGAACAAACTTGAATCATTGATACTGAAATTTCAACCATGTTCTCCTCTCCTAGGCGTAATGAATTTTCAGTCCCTAGAGAGATTTCATGGAACATTCCTTCAGTGAGCACTCACTTCTATCTCCCAATAATGACCCCATTCCTTTAAATTTACTTAGATTCTATGAAATTATCTCCTTACGTTCCTCGTTGGTTTCATACATTCACACTCGCTTCAGGGTGTAACTCAAGTGGCATTTCGGCAGAAGACCTAACGAGAGCGCGTCAATGTTCAGTACAGTAGGGTGATTTTCTGTCATGGTCGACGGCCACATGACGCATAAGATCGCTTCACTGTAGCTACCGAAAATCATTTGGATGGTAAGGCAATGTGTATAGACTACGTCACGAGTCCCTACCCGTGTGTCCCTATAGTCCTATCGGGTGAAAGTTTTGCGGTACGTAACCGGATTAATTTGATTTAGAACATCAAATGCGTAAATTTTGCCCAACAACGCAATAAAT
Source organism: Cryptotermes secundus (assembly GCF_002891405.2). Taxonomy (NCBI): domain Eukaryota; kingdom Metazoa; phylum Arthropoda; class Insecta; order Blattodea; family Kalotermitidae; genus Cryptotermes; species Cryptotermes secundus. The sequence continues at coordinate 1,596,038 of NW_019738957.1, read as the reverse complement.
ATCTCTTAACAAAACGGATATAATTTAGAACTATCATACAATGTGCTTTCGTGCCTGCCTTCTTCCATCTAATAGACAGTTTTATAAAGAAAATATCTTCTAGTAATTCTTGTACAGCGTAATTATCATACATACCTCATCACATTGCTCATGCGTAAGAAAATACAAAACTGTCAGCTCTAAAAGTTTCGTTTTTCACTTTGTCGCTGATCAAAAATTTGGAGCTGGGATAACTCAGTCGGTAAAGAGACGGGGTACGAGCTGAACGACCGGAGTTCGATTTCTGGCAGACGCAAGAGATTTTTCTCTACTCTATAGAGCCCAGCCTGGCCCTGAGGTCCACCTAGCCTCCTACCCGATGTCTACCGGTTGCTCTTTCTTCGGGGATAAAGCGGCCAGAATCAAGGTCAAGAAAGGTGGAACTATACCTCCACTCTTCCATAGGTCTTCGTGGTGTAGTACACCCTAACCTTTATTCAAATGAAAAGCCAGAAGACCCCTTACGTCATTTTTACCGGCCCTTACCTTAAGCCAGGTCACATGCTGCCACTTGTCACGTTGAACTAGCATGAAAGAAACGATCCCTCTGCAGCAGTTAAAGGTTCCAGTTCGTTGTCAAATTGCATTCGGTCTAGATTATGCTTCTGTTCAGCAAACTATTACAGCACACGCAGTAATCATCACTTCACATATCATCTCAATAGCCTCACGTCGCTCTCATGAAGAAACTTTACAAGGAATCTGAACCTGCATGTCAGTGCCAATTTCAGGCGCATAGACGGGAACTTCGCTGTATGACTTCAGTTCTGCGCAGTCGTCACACTTTGGTTGTCACTTCTATAATATTCCGGATCATAAGAAGTTATGCTCCTTGCAGCGCCATCTACAATCCTTTGGTACTAATAATGTTGCTAGAATGATGCGGTTCCAATTCGCGGTAGGATTGCTACATTTCTTTCTCTCCTGTTTTCAAAATGAACGTGAGAATCAACGGAAATAATTTTTGTAAATGAAAATCCTCTGAAGAAAGCAGTCTTCTGGGATTTGGCACCGTGTATATGTGGTGTTAACCGACGTTTCGGAGGAACGTATCGCCTCCATCTTCAGGGTAGAAGAAAAAATATAAGAAATCTGCAAGCGAAGAGACCGTGAGACATGTCTGCTTTTACCGGTTCTCACGGTCTCTTCGCTTGCAGATTTCTTATATTTTTTCTTCTACCCTGAAGATGGAGGCGATACGTTCCTCCGAAACGTCGGTTAACACCACATATACACGGTGCCAAATCCCAGAAGACTGCTTTCTTCATAGTCACCGCCGTGAAAGCCTCAAATCTTACAAAGTCCTCTGGGTGATGGTGTTTCAGAACAAAGCGCTGAAGAAGTTATCTGGATCTAGGAGCGAGGAAGTAACAAGAAGAAAATTAACTGAGTCTTCAGTCTCTGAAAACAAGTGACATCTACGAACAACAAGAATTCAAAATGGCGATAACTGTAAGCGTCAGAAGAAAGTTTATGAATAACTGGAAAGAAGGGTTTATTGACTATATTCGTTCCTGGAGGCCTACGACTGCGATATGTTCTGGGGTTAACGACATTCATCAGCTTATCCGGAACAACCGAAGAATCGCCATTCATGAAATGTCGACTAAAATGACGGCCAGTCAGTCCAAAAAACCGTGCAGCAATTGTTTAACGGCCAACATAGAAGCTTTCATTCTGGTGGCAGCAGAAGCTTTTGTACCGTTAGACCATATTCATTGAACAGCGTAGCGATTGTATAGAAAAATAATGCAGTCTTAGTAAGGTTACATTACACTCTCTAAACATACGAAACAAATTGCCAGTCATTTTTACTTACCTTCATGTATAAGCATATAAAGTTTTGAAGGTCCGTATGATCTTTGCAAACAAACAAGGTCTCGTGTTTGAGTCCATTGCGAGGAATAGATATTCGTCTGTCTTTTTGAAGTGTGCTGCCCATTCTGATCCCGTCATTGCCCTATTTATCTGCAAAGACGTTACACAGCACGTCGGAATGAGGGACTCCAGCAGAACTACTGGCTGTAAGAAAGAGTGAGCTGATGACAGTGGACGAGCGGTCTAAAGTGTCTTCACTCTCTCGAACGCTGGGATCGTGGTTTTGAATTCTGTTCAAGGCATGCATGTATGTGTTGCATTTATTCTGTGCTTTTGTTGTCCTGTATGTAGGTAGAGGCCTGAGGACGGGCTGATCACTCGTCCAAGGGGTCCTACTGTCTGTGTAAAGAAAATTACGAAACTGAAGAAGAGGCCAGGGCATAATTGATGAATGAATGAAGGAGGGGTGAAAGACTTAGCTCTTGCCATGATTTAAAGAAGGACACACCTATCATCGAACTATTCGTGCAGCTGCCGTTTATGCATATTAAACCCTATATTGTTTCATTTGCATAAAAATGTCTTCAAATATACGAGTTTGAGAACAGATTAAACATTCCTGACTGAAGCTGTCCTGGTTAGTAATGCCAATAACTACCAAGTGAACGACTAAAATTTAATTCCTGGCTGAAGAATGGACTGTTTCAATTCCCTACCGCATCAAAACTGGGCCTGAGGCCCCTGAAGGCTCAATTCCAATGGATAGCTGAGGTTATTTTCTCTGAATGCAAGCGGCTGGAGCTTGGAGCTGTTCATGTACCTTTATCTAGTGCCGAGATTAAAAGGTCGTGGACCTTTGTCTCCACTCCCTCACACGCTTATGCTCTGATGCTCAGATACAGATATAACTCTTCCTTTACGTGACCAACCGTTGTATTTGGCCCCATGGGATTACGCGTGTTGTGAAAATGAACCTGATGAAAGAAGGCGAGAACGAAAGAGAAAGACTGCAACAAAGGAAGAATGAAAAAAAAAGTGTATAAGATTTCTCCTAATGTTTCTGTGTAACACGGAAATAGTCGACGGAAAATGACTTTCTTTCCATACTGCCTCGCAGTTTATTGAAACTTATTACACAAAAACTTGCATTGTATGAGATTAGAATGCTCCCTGTTAAACCGAATTTTCACTGATGATAGGGGGGCTTTAGGTTTGTGTAAGGAAAATTTCGTTATGGCCGTCATTCCTTTATAACGAATTTGTTTAGTTCCCGGCTCTTCTCTCGGGTCCATTCAACGAAAATGCAGAGCAGCGCGGAACCCCGCTGCAAGTAATTTATGTACATAACACAGCAAGAACAAAAAGAGCTCCACTATTGTTTGGGAAATTGAAAAATACAAATAGGTAGCAGTGGGCTTACCTCAGATCGATTCGGGACACTGTGTTGATACGACTAACAATAGACTCCCCATTCTTCAAGCTGAAAAATAATACAAGGGACCGTTAGCATTATGGATAAAAAGTCAGGCATGGTCTTGGGTTATGTGGAGATTAAAACCACTTGACTATACTTCCTGCTGTATTATAGTACACTGTAAAACCGACGCAGACTGAGACAGGATCAGACTTGTGTATAATTTACTGTCTTATCTGCACTGCTGGCATGAAGTGGGCGCCTAATAGGAGGGGTCGTGCACTTCGGATTGCACGTCCGTATGTTTCACTTTAAATTTAAAGTTGGAAGTATACACGAAAGTATTTTAATACTATAATTATCACGTATAATAGCAACTTCCACCAGCTTCCATCAACAAAGCGTTTCGCTTTTATTTGCAGTGCATTCTCTTCGCCACTATAGGATTTCTACTCACGTTTCATAAATAATAATTTGTTTCTAATGATTACACAATTATTTTAATAAACATTGTTATAATCCGTAACCGCCGAGATATTGTAATGTTTAAAATTATTCTCAAGTTAAAAATAGACGTCTTAGTTAAAACAAATATACTAATAACATATTTGTTCATAGAACATTCATGTAAGATATTGTATTGTCACGTGTATGGGTGACTAAAGACGGGGCTAGGATTGGTATTTGTATTTATTAAAAACCTACAGGTCGTAACTACAAATAATTGTAACATTGTTACTGATTTTCACACTTCAAAACACTCTCCTCAAATCTCTTCATTCTATCTGCACTAGTCTTCACGAATTTATAACACAGGAACTATAAAATGTTCCCTAAATCACACACTTCCAATATCATTGCACCATAGCACACAACCAGTCACGGTAGCCGAGTGGTCTAAGACATGTACTGTTTCCCCTAGATCGGAAGACGGGTTCGTGGGTTCGAATCCCAGAAAAAGCGTTTATGTTTGGTGTGTGTATGTGTTTATTCTGTGTTTGTGTTGTCCTGTGTTAAGGTAGAGGCCTTGCGACTTGCTGATCATCCGTCCAAGGAGTCCCACCGTCTATAAAACTGATGATCAATGAAACTGAGAAATCAGTCCTATGCTCCAAAGTGGGGAGCGAGAAGAAAAAAATTGCACACATGAAGTATTCAATTCACACGTTGAAGCTTCACAGGCTGACTCCTTGTACTCTTCTGTACTCCCCGAGCTTACTGCTTGCTTGTTTTGTTCGCGTATTTCTGCAGCTGCTAGTACTACAGCTTAGGAATTCTGCTCATTTATATAGCCGAGGCACGGACACAGACCTACAGTAAACACATATCACGTGATCACTATCCAGCCAGTATATTGGCGCGTCGATCGGATCTCCAGAAAAAACAGCTTCTTCTACTGTTGCATGTTCGACCATGTTTACCGAGCTGTTGCCTGCCGACACGTCGATTAAATCCGTTACACTATTATTATTATTTTCATCATCATAATCGTTTTAATAAACTTATTAATATCATAATGCATCACTGTTTCACCGCACCGTACGAACCGACTCGACTGGGAAGTGTGTGTTCAGAGAGTACCCCCTGGACCGCGCGGTTGGACAAACCAAAAACGTGTACAAGAAGATAAGAGAATGAAGATACTAAATGATGAAATGTCCCCACAAATCAGAATGGCGCTACCGTCGTCTCACAGTTTCTTTGTTAAGACACGCGTATAAGCTGACAGGTACTGCAAAAGCCCAAGCTCCTGTGATTCACGGCGAAGAGAAACCTCGCGCCACTTTCTACAGCATGCTTCGTGTCAGAACGACGTAAGATTTACTATCAGTTTAATCTTACGCTCCTTCTTGTCCCTTCTTTTCTATATCTGTTCCTAAATTCTACCATTCCTTCTTTCCGTTTCCTTCCCTTCCTTTCCTTTATACCTTCAATTAATTTTTTAATCTCCCTTTCTTTCGTCGTTCATTTTCTCCCTTCTTTACCTCCATTTCATTCATTTAAATTCCTGTTTTTTCTTCTCTCTTTCTTTCCATCGTTCCTCCCACCCTTTCCTTTGCTTCAATCTTCCCTTTCCATTATTTCTTTCATTCGTTTCTCTCGTTTTCCTTCTATATTCTGAGATTCTTTCTCCTCTTCTTTCGCTGTCTTTTCCTTTATTTTAACATCTTATTTTTTTTCTCCCTTTTGTCTTTCTTATCTTTCATGTATTCTAATTTAATTTTCGAATTTTCTTTCCTCTTTCCTTTCAAATATTTTTCCTTTGTTGCCTTTCCTTGTTTTTCTCCCTTTTCCAGTCTTTGTTTATTTTCTCCCTCACTTCTCAGGGTTTAATCTTACAGACTTGGCATCCTTGATAGCATGTGATATGCTATTCCTTGTATAATCCTCCCTCCGCCCGCTCCTGCTGGCTGCTTCATAATTCAGGAAGCAACATAAGCTACGCTGCATTTTGAAATATGCCCACACTCCTCCAAAGCAGCTTCATCACTTTTACACACGATTAAGTGTGAGTTCTACGAAGCTGACAAACAGGANAGCCGTGAAAGCTTCAAATCTTACATAGGATTCTGAATTTTCACAGTAAGTATCCAAGAACTTGTCTCAAGAGATGACGTCCCTGATTTGTATTAAGATGCTGTCTAGTTCGAATCTCTGCTCAGACAATGAATATTTAGAAAGAAGTGTTTCTTGTTTTCTCAATCACCCTAGACATATGTAGGGTAGAACCCTGAATAAGCCACGAACGCTTCCTCCCACATTTTTCCACTTCATCAGTTATCCTTACTCTGTCATTGGATGCTATATAGACTTAGCTACTGATGGCATTGTTAAGTAAATATTAAATAAAAATAAATCTATAATTGTTGCTTCTTGCTCAGGAATACAATCACATAAAATTCTGAAACGTCCAGTAATTTTAAGGTTCTCCAGTGAATATTAATTTCGCCGCGGAGAAACGTAGAAATATTTCTTCTGAAACTCTTTAAATTAGAAGTATGGCCCTTATATTCAAGCGTTCCATCACTTTTGACGATACAGATTAATGTACACTGCAGTTGCCCAAATTATTGTGTACTTTGCGAAACATAATTTGAAAGTGTGCGTTGGGGAAACAAGGAATTTCAAGCAGAACTTATGAAATATATTTTCCTATATTAAAGAATTATAATAACATAAATACTTTAAAGATATTATTGTTATAGTTTTATTTGTATGAAGAATTTACTTAGTGTAATTAAATTAGATTCATTCTACGATAATGTTGTCGGATATGTCTTCGAAGATTTGTACCATCGCCATATTTGTAATTCTTGACTTAAAAACAATATTTCATACATCACATCTAGGTATGTTTATGGCATTTCTCCGTATAAATTTTCATACACCCAACTCAAATAATTAATTGGTTATAGCCATCAGACCAAAGGTTACACAGACTTCTCGCACAGCCACCATGTTATACAATGCTCTACATCAAAATTCCTTAATGAATTTGAACCGTTCTCCAATATTTGTTAACGTACACCACTTCATGACTCTAAATTAAATGACACTATTGTGGCATCCAACTCACAATTTCCTGCTCCCTCATCTTTTCATTGATGACTGTACGAAATGAAAAAGTAAGACGCTGGGGTGGTTTTCAATGGCTTTGTGCTAATACCAAATTTCTTGAAAATCTATCAGTAGTTAAAAATTTAAAAGGGGGCACAAAGAGAGACAGACACAAACAGAATTATTATCCCACGGGTTTACTTTTCCTTAAGGGAGCGGAGGAAGCAGAAGGAACCTCTCATTTTTACAGCAGTTGAATAACATTAAATGTACACTGTATAAAGTGCTAAGCATATCAGAGTGTCAAATTTATTTTCAGGATGTTTAGTCTAACTGAACAGTTTCTCTTTTTTATTTATTTACTTTTATGTCAAATAAATATATCATATGTAGTTATTTATTCCGAAAAAAGCTTTTGCTGGAAATATGTCTGCTTGCCTCGGGCAACTACAGTCAATACAGAGTGCTGATCCTGAAGAGTAAATGACAGAGGATGTGTGCCGTTAATTAAACACGAGTCCACGGTAGCGTGAATTGAAATAATCGCGATTTTTATTTTCCACGGAACGTGACAATACACCCATCCATGCTTCGGATTCAATCCCCTCCTGCGTGGACGTATTTCATGGAAAACACATGACCGTAGCTTACTGCAGGTACAACCACTCGCCCTTATATGTGGGGGTCTACGCCCTCTTAGCTCGCCTAAAACGAAGTTTCTCACCCTTAATGATAGGACCACTACGAAGGGAGGGTATAGTCACGGTTGTGAAATCTAGCGTGTACTGATAGGAAGACAAAAGATGCATATAGAATTTTGTTAGTGAAACCCATTTTCGGGACAGCTCTTGGAAGATAAAGGACATGGAAAGGTACCATTAAAATGAATCTTAAGAATTATACTATGAGGATGAGGGATTGTTGAGAGTGGCTCCATTATATGTGGAATTGGGGATCATGGAATCAGTAATACTGAATTTTCTGCTTAAACTAACGTATGCATAATTAATTATTCGGTTAATTGTCTGTTACTTATTTGTTCACGCCATTTAATGACGCCATTTAATGACCAATTGCTCCACAATTACCCTCACCTATCATATGGGACCCCCTCGTCTCCACCTTATCGTGGTGAGGGGGTTTGAGTATGCCAAGGACCCTGAGAGCTATACCAGCGGTAGCGTAGCTACTGGCAGGGCCTCCCTTGCTGGACAGGTCAAAGGGTAGGCATCAGACGAAGAGAGACACCAAAAACTGATGCCGGAAGCAGCGTCATCAGCAGCGACTTGAAGCACAGAGCAAATGATGCTCGAGATGGTTCAAGTTCGTATAGTAACAGGCGTGACCAGAGTGGTTTGAACGGCTGCTGTACTGCGATGTGGAAAGCAAATGGAAAAACTACCACATTATCACTTTTCCTTTATAGTCTCTTTCCAAAAACAGAAGATCGCATTAAGTGGAGGAACTGTTTTGGAAGAGACTGTGGACCTGTCGTCTGACAGATTACTGATGAATGAATTCTCATTTGAAATACTCTGAAATAACGAAGCAGGTTATACCTATTTTGCTGCACCTGCCTGGTATATAGTAGATCTTACCCTTCCCTCTTAATTCGCCTATGACGTCTCTATTGGGTTATAATCGCCATAATAACGTAACAGCAGCTCTCCTTAACTGAAATCCTTGTTCAGCAACACAATACCCCGGTAATGTCTGGGAGTGCCCACTAAAATACATCTGTTTTGAAAGTATCGGGTCTTAAGAACCGGCTTTATACGTGATATGAAATTTAAAAGCGTCCTCTGTATACATTAAACATAGGTAAGGCTTGTTGTCGGCCCAAAGATGTTTGAGATGAACAAATGAACAACTCAGTGCAGTGTTCAGAGAGACTAAACCTCCTTGTCTTCGAAGAAAAATTGATATGGATTTAAAGGTACATGACAACTGTGTTGCTGACGCTACCAGCGTGATGTATGGGGTCCATGTATTATTCCTCTTTCTTACTGATTCAAAGGAAAACGAAGGAAATTAATAATATCACTATAGAATATATGGAGGTTTTTTTTAAGTGTGTGTAGTGATTTTATAAATGGTACGTAATCACGCATGCTTAATATATATTTTTTGTTTGCATATCTCCATTTCTTTTACATACTGGTACCGGCGTCTGAGTAGTCCTCGAATGAATAATTCTATGTTCAAAAAAATATTATATGAATTGAAATCTTCAGTTTCAGTACAGAAGTAAGACAAGTGTTCGCATATGACACCACACTGAAATATAGTCAGACATATTACATTTCTTCTAATCTTGTATTATGATAAACATGTTTATATATACAATATATTATGTTTTCTACTACGTAGCCTATGTACACACATATACACAGAAACACACACATAATATACTGGCATGTATATTAGTGACTATAGACGGGTTCTGGACTGGATGATTGGATTTACTGACACCTTATACAGCTCGGGACTACCGGCAATTAGAGCGCTACCGCTATTTCTACACTTTACAGTTCACCCTTACATAAGCACTAGAGTTCTCATGCTTCATTAGTCGTATCCTGGCAAGGGATTTGTAACAGTCTCACTGTCACTTGAAATCACATATTAAGTATTCTTTTAAGAGCCCAATTCCTTTCTTGCCATTTCTTATCACTCACCTTCGACTGTCATCCCAGAACTCGACTGAATTCACGACAACTCACTTAAACTACTCTCTTTGATCCTTTATAACACCTCGGCAAGACCAAGCATCTCTGTTGTTGAGAAGGTTTGTTTACTGACCTGTTTCCTAGCAAATGACGTCCTATTATTGCGCGCATAAGCTTCCGCGCGAATATGTTTACCGAGTCGTTGCCCAACAATGGATCTATACGTCGCAATATATAAACATGCATGCATAGTTGAATATATCACGCAACTCAAAACCTTGCATCATTCTAAATACTCGTATGTCTGTGGAGATGTTACGTATATATCATACTCGCGTGGTCTGCTATGTGGCCTATACAAGTATGAATGCATGCATGTACTATTTTAAATAATACACATTACATTATTTTTCAAGCATCATTATGTTCTTCGTATAGGCCTATAATAGTGAGTGTGCGTGCGCGCCTGTGTGTGCTATTCAGAAAGAGATCAGTTTGTAATATTTTATACAGTAAAACTTGGTTATAGCAACATCGGTTTCTGCAACACCTTGTCTATTGCGTCAAATATTCAACGGTACGAACTAATTCCTCATAAAGCAACTGTTTTTATACCTTGCTTAGTACGACATGCACAAATGCATCAACCTCGTATGTAACGTCATT
>NW_019738957.1:1479094-1585867 GCF_002891405.2 Cryptotermes secundus | reverse complement strand
ATGGACATTGAACGTAATTTAGAAAGTGTGTATTGGGCAAGTAACAGGAAACAGATGAAGATAACTGATTACTGTACTCGTATCTAGGTACAGTAAGGCACAACAATTGATGTAATCTACTGTAATTTGGTGAGTGAGCCTACCTTTAATATACAGTATTAGTGCGGTGTGTATTGTCAGTGAAAAGCGCTGTAATATGTCTTTGATATTACACATTTGGGCAATTCCACGTTAATGTTACGTTAGTCTGTACTTAACTACGTATTTCACTAAAAAATACAACATTTTAACTCTGTTTTTGGTAGATTTTTACGTGACTAACATAAGGCTACTGTGGAAGTGCCCATTTCGGTTACAACGACATTCGTTTATAACGACACTATTTTTAGGTCCCTTTGATGACGTTATAACCAAGTTCTACTGTATAAGGAAGTGTTCAAAATGTCCAAGTATCAAAAATTTAACCAAGAAACATCAGCATATGCCCTCAAGATGTGTAGTAGTATGTATGTGTGTAAGGGGTGGACCATAAGAACCGGTCCTTGCACTGCGACCTTCAATGATCTATTGTACTTCCACTTTGGATTAACCCTTTATTAATCCTACACTTCGAATGAAACGTAGGACCCTATTTATGAGAGCGTCATTAAAGTCATTTGTTTCCATGAAGAACTGACACCGGTGACGAAACCTTAAATAGGCTATGGCCTCACAATCACACAGGATGTGTGTGGCTGATACGTCTTCTTGTAGGCACCTCTCACAGGTTGGGTCTTCTGTCAGTCCCAGTTTGAAAAGTGTCCTTTAAAAAGTTCTATTACTCATCTTAACTGATGTCTGTTCGATTTCAACACATCCTCCGTTCTTCTTGCAGAGGGTCCTGATAAAGTCCTTTTGCCTTTTTGAGTCCAGTTGTGGATTCCCAAATTTTTTTTTTTTCTTTCTTTTTGTGTGTGATTTCTATGTCTCTAGTAACTGATGGCTTTCTTGGCAACTCCAATTAAGATGCAACAAGTTGGTTCAGGTAGGCCCTCGAGATAATAGGACATTACTGACGAAATCCCATTAATGTTATTGCATTTCATGAAGTTCAGTTAAATGTGGAGGAACGCATTTGAACTAAAAATGTTGAGCTTGAGAGAATCAACCAACTAGAAAGAACGGACTGATCTTCTTCGAAGAATTCAGCTGCTAGACATTTCCCATGGTAGAACCAGAAAATTAATGAACCTCAACAAATATTCAGGTTTGGGAACATTTCCTAAAAGAGTTTAAAGCAATTTATATCCTCACAACCTTATTCCAGGAGAACCACTTTTCATAATATTCTCCCATCAATGAAATAATAATAATAATAATAATAATAATAATAATAATATTTACGATGACGATGGCCTGAGCGTCCTGTCTTTGACTGTTCGAACAAAGAGACCTCGGGTTCGAATCCCATTTGAGGCATAGATAAACATATCCGCTTTTCTGTTTTCCTGTGTAGGTACAAACTTTGCGATATAGAGATCATAGTTCAAGCAACTCCATATTATATCCGAAAATAACTCACAGTGTCTGAAATTACTTCTAAATTGGAACAGACCAAGGGCCATGATAGGCAAAAGAAATGATTTCGATGATGATGATGATGATGATGTTGATTGAAAGAAATGAGGCAGATGAGTGAAATGAAATAATAAACAAGAAAGTTATAAACAGTCGTTCAATGCGCTGTTGCTCCTGTTACTCCTGTTGACGTTTTTACAAGGCGATGCCTGAGAAAACCAAACGAAACGAAAAATTAAAATGTGAATTAAAGACGTATTCATTGACGTTTTGTAAGCAACATGAAAGTTCCACCACTTCAGTATTCTTTACGTTGACAAGAAATGTTGGTGCCTGTGCAGAATTATCCTCTTCGCGGTGCCGGATTGGAATATGTCATCCCTCTGGGCTCTGCACGGCCCAGTTCATGAATGAGAAACACATAGAAACACGTGCAATATTTAACTCGTATCTCTTCTGAATTCTGTACAAAATAAAGCCAATTTCCGGCTACTGTCACCTCAGGGAGTAATGTCACGTGCTAGACTCTAAGGCGCGAGTGGCTGCACTCGAAGTTCATGGTTCGAAACTTTGAAATCATCTATATAAATCACAACGTTTTGGTTGCAAATTACTTCACACCCGCTGAGAAAATAAAGCGAAGAAATTAGAAAATTACACAAAGACTCACAGTTAGGGACACTGCGTCAGGAAATTAAAAGGACGGAACCTGCAGCGCTCGAGGAATAGATAAAATTGGTCATATATATATAAATATATATAGATCAAATCCTAGTGAACTGAGCGTACCTGGTAAACCAGGCGTCTGAGAAAACAGAATTTTAGAAAAATCTTCCACTTCATTTCATATATCAGATGCTAGCCTGTTCTGGCTTCATTTATGATTTAATTCATCTCTTCCTTTGTCTTTCATTGTCCCATTCACTGTATAATTTGGAAGATATAGCTTCAGCGTTACTGGGTTCTTGGACCTTGTCCATTGTCCGGTTTTGTAGAAACCAGAAAACACAACGTTTCGGAAATTGGATCACTTTCCGTCCTCAAGTCGGGGTGGGAGACACCTACTCTGTTGGGCACCTTAGAAAGAGCCAACCCCAACCCCTGGACAACCCCTATATGATTCACTACAACTATTTAACTAACTGAGACAGGGCTAATTCGGAGGGAGATAACAGGAAATGTGCAACAAAAATTGTGGTAAACACAGACACATACGTGGAACTAGTTCCACACAGTCCAAGAACCAAGTATCATACGCCATCGTCAGAACACTTTAGAATCTACAAGATATAGTGTGTGTAGGAATGTGGGTTCCAGTCATTTGTTTATGTTCTTGACACGTCTATTTTACTGCATATCTGGTCAATGAGAAAATTCCCAGTTCTTTCCTTATACTCGTTTCTCATTCCATCCGTTTTATTGAAATCACTCATAAATCTTAAAGGTTCATCTCAGCTGCCTATATCCACAATTCAAATTTTACTGCCATATAATAAAACCGGCATTGCCATAAGTTTGTTCCTCCTCAGCGTTCTTGAAATAGTTCCACATATTTTGAAACACATTACTATGTAGGATGCGAACTTCTCATAGCAGTGGTTATGAATATGTGTGTCTTCTGCAATAGTCCAACGAAAGTGAACCGTTGTTTCGAAGGAACATATCGCCTTCTTCAGCTTCCTCTTATTCTTCTTCTTCTTCTTCTTCTTCTTCAGGAAATGAGTAAACCAAGTAAGAAACCAGCACGAAGCTTTGACTTGGACATAAATGGGGGATAACATTAAACGAATTTTAATGAGATAAGATGTGAAGTTGTATACTCTATTAATTTAAGCTGGATTTGAGGTTCGCGAAGCAGTGGAGATGTCACTCAATTTATGCCGGTAGAAGTTTACCTAAGATTCGGAGCAACGTGATGCTTGCATCGTCATTGTCGGAGAGTAAGCAAAGCAAGGAATAAATACTTAGCAAGCAGCAAACTGTGCTTAGTTAGGATTTTAAGTTTCACAGCGGTGGTTGTAAAGATTTCTATCTTCTGGGACTTAACTCCTTGTAGACCTGGCAACCTACTTTCCCGTTAGTTTCTTGCTTGGGCTATTCTTCGACCCTGAAATATAAGCAAAATATTACTCCGAAACATCGGTTCACTTTCAACAGACTACACGCCGTTTTGTCCCAGATGATCTGGCTCAGAACAGGGACTAATGGTGGGCTCCTGCGAATTTGGTAATGTGTTTTCGGGTTCTATTGATGGTTAAGCTATTAATAGCTTAGCAACTAGAAGCTTCTTACAAAAGGAACACTGCACCATGAAGTTAGTATAGGATTAATTAGACTCAGATACAAGAATATGTGCTTGATTCAAGTGACTCAAAATGTGGAACAACGATAATTTTTAAACACGTTAATGAACCTTTGAGTCGCATAAAATCTGGGGTATGTTTGACCGCCTGAGACACTACCTGTTCCCCCCCCCCCATAAATCAAACAATCCTCTTTTTCAGTCATGAAGCCTTGTAACCCAGGCCGACATTATAATTGTACACTGACAAATTTGTGTCTAGGTTTTTGGGGAATTATTTTCACTGACCGCCCTTCTCGGAATGAGGAAGTAGACATCACTAATCGAGATGCATCTAAAATGGGACATGCGCCTTGTCTGTCTTCATTTAATACAGTGGTTCATAAATGAGTGTTGGATTTCTCTATTTATTACTGTTGATTTTTATTTCGTGTGAGCGACTTGAATGTACCGCTGGCTTCTCGTTATTAACTTTATTTCGAGCTCCATTTTCTTTCTAAGAGTCTTTTGTTTTATAATCAGTAGTCATTAATATACTTACAAAAATTCCTGTGTGTAATGTAAGTCTTTATTAACATACTCGTATTTCTGCTCTTACTATCGTCAGATCAAATTGTGCCTTCTTTTACAAGAAGAAACCCCGCCGTAATTGGAAGACAAAAAATACAATTGTAGCGTCAATGAAATATTTCGCTTTCGGCATAAGTTTTGTATAATTATAAGGAAATCTAATTCTATTTTTCTTTTTCCTTTATCCTTATCTCTAACACGTATTGCTATTCGTCGCTCTCTTTTAAGGAATGTAGACCTCACGTAAGAGGACATTTTAAAACGTTTCACAAACAGTGGCGCTCTCCGCGTACAGACACTGCGCAATTAAGTAGTAGGATAATAAGATTCTAAGGAATGTTCCGACGTTTTTGTATGTTCTCGTGTTAGATCAGTGTTTCCATTAACAGTTGAACTCGCTTCATGCGAATTCAACACATGCTCGACTTACATAGTGCAACAATGACATATGGCCAATGCGCAGTCAGAACTTACTCTTTGATCATGGAGGCTGATAATACTATTTTCTTTGAAGAAATCTCAATTTCTTATATCCTATAAGCATACTATGGACCTGCCTATAATCCTATTAGAGGATAAACCTGCCTGGATGTATCACTGAAATGTCGGGCGCAGTTTTGAGTTAAGGCCCCGGGACTTGCATGCAATTACGCCTAAATAATTCCAGAGCGAAGAGTCCATTTCAGTCGCACAGCTATTGAAGGATTTCTCCCTTTTTTATTGACATGAAACATCCGTTATCATTCTCCTAAGAGATCGCCAATGGTCCTTCTCCTGAGCCAGATGAATCCATTCCACATTCTCAAACCTATTTCTTTACCAAACATTTTAATTCTATCGCCTTTTCAACACCTATTTATTGCATTGGTTTCCTTTCTTATGGCGGTAAATGTAAAAGGTAAAGCTATCCCTGTAACAGACCGTGAAGGCCCATAGGGTTGTGAGATGTTCAGGATCCCACATTATCTAGATAATTGGCTCACAGATGGCAATAAAGTTGTCAGCCTTGCGAGCCGGCCACCCTTTACCCCCCAAAACGTTCCTGGTACTCATTTCTGTTAGAGGTTGAGTAGACCTCAGGGCCATAGTGCGGCTGGAAGGATTAGGTAAATTGAGAAAATCCACCTCATCGGGAATCGAACCAGTGACCTTCCGGCTTGTAGCATAATTTCTCAGCCAACTATGCTACCGTGTGTCTCCTTTCTTATGGATGTTCTACTAAAGTTTTACATTTACTTTCATGTAAGCATATGTACTACATGCCTGAGCCCAAACTATTCACCTTCATTGGTCGATACGAAGCTCCTCTTTATACAGTTCTTTCCAGCCTCCGGTTACTTGCTTTTCTAGGGCCAAATATGAGTATTATGTTCATGATCGTGTCCTCAAAAAACCTCGATCTATAATCTCTCAGAATGAGGGTGGGCTTGCTAAGGAAATCCATTCTGGTCCTCAGGGGGACACCTTCCCAGACGGATTACTACACGGTACCATCATAATTCGAGTCTACAATGGTTATCGGAGCTTTTCTTTTTTTACGAAATCTTAAATTATGGATAGTTGAATTTTTGGTCTCGTCTAATTTTTCACTTTCGGCCAACATCACCACAGCAATACACAATATATTGTTGTACAACAAACCGGTTATCACGAAAGTTGTATTTAACGACGGTTGATGTCAATAAAGAATAATAAGGTATTAGTTTTAACTGGTGACACGAGATAGCGTAGTTGATTCAGGCACTATGCTACAAGCAGGAAGGTCGTGGTTTAGATTCCCGATGACGTCATTGGATTTTTTTAATTTACAAAATCCTTCCAGCCGCACTATGTCCCTATGGTCGACACAGGCTCTAACACTAATGAGCACCAGAAATATTCCTGGGGGTAAAGGGCGGTCGGCGCGTAAGGCTGACAACCTTACCGTCATCTGTGAGCCGACTGTCTAGGGAAAATGTGGGAGCCTCGACGTCACACAACCCTATGGGCCTCCACGGCCTGTTACAGGGAGAGATTTACCTAGTAAATATCAATTATAAAGTAATATGTAAATCTAACGAACATTACTTCATTGTTAAAATAATTCAGGCTACGGGCGCTTTGCCCCCGGGAAAGAGCCCACGGTACCCACTGGAAACGAGGATGGTTGGAGCCCAGAGCCGGTCAGGATGACGTGGAGAAAAGAAAATTATTGACCGTACCGGGACTCAAACTCCAACTGGTATCCCGTTGCTATACCGACTACGCTATCCCTGCTCCGCAGTAGTAGTAGTAGTAGTAGTAGAATTTGTTTCAATTTTGCCATGAGTTTTAGGGCTGTACTAAACTTCCAAAGAGACCCACAGAATAGAGGAATTCCATTCGAATTCCTCTCAAATATGTACGGTTCAGAATGGCCAAACACTAACACAAGAGCGAGCCATTTAGATGTAGATGATTGAAGTTTGTTATGACGTGGCCTACATCCTACTTATACGTGCAATAACATTAAACTAAGGGTTTATGTGCGTTAGCCTCGAAACCACGAAACTTTCCAGCAGGACAGCCATAGCAAACTCAGATGCATTCCAATTATAAATTGCAAATAACAGAAATTCTCTCCAATGCATAAGGTTCGCGGCTGCTCTGTGTTACTAGCAATGCTTCACACAGGGGTAGAAAGCAAACCAGCTATAGACTGTACGAGTACATATGACCGCAACGGAGAGTTACCCTTTGATTGAAATACAGCGCCATTATTTCTTATTTACAAAGATTTTGCCAAATGAAAGCACAACGAAAAGAATGTGTCTCCTGATATGTTATATTTCCAAAACAAGATAAAGGATTACGATGAAATTTTGTATTATTTGATCTACATATGATCGTGTCTGGCGAATTTAATTTTTCTATCTTATTGATCTAACGTTAAACAGAATCGCGAACAGGGTTTTATTTTCTAATAAAATAATGCATCGCACTATACATTAGCATATGATATAATCATATTATATTTCTATCCAAGCTCTACACTTGGAGGCGTTTATAGTGTATAAAGGTAAAGGTTAAATTGTTCCTGCGCTTAATTAATTAATTAAGTACCCCGTCATGAAGACGTGTGGTGGAGCTGGAGGTATGGCTCTATGAATTCTTGACATAGCTTATTGATCTACGTACTAGATGGAGGTGAATTTCCAGCTTCACGCTCTGCCTCTTTAACCCCACGGAAAGCAACTCCGTTGTCCTTTGTGTAGGAGGAATGGTAAACTAAAGAGTCGGTCTGGATGTTGTTGAAAATAGTAAAATCTCTTGCCCAAACCAGGAATCCAACCTAGATACCTCTGTCTTCTTGCCTGTAGCTCACTGCTATACCTACTGAGCCAACTGGGCTCTAATACAAGATGAGTCACTTCAGTAACTGGGAGTAGTACCTTAGGTACATTTAAGGAGACCATTGGGTTTCTATTTAACAAATATTCTTTGTTTTTCTATAGACGTTCATTATAAGCAACTAAAGTATAAATAGTCTTAAAAGTAACCATGATTAGTAACGGACAAGTATGAAATCACTTTGCTCTTTTTGTGTCAGTATGTTTTCCCCCAAAGAACTCTTTAATGTCTGAAGTAATCTTTATAAAACTTGGTACATATATCATTACGAGTATGTCTGAGCCCATCTCAAGGTCGCGCTTCATAAATATATAAAATATAAATAAATAAATGTATATATATCGTGAGTAGGTTATAGGACTACTGCAGTTCAGTTGTTGTGAGCTGTTGCTGTGAGCAAGTGGGAGGGGAGGCACGGGACTATTCTGTGAAACCAGAAGAAAGGAACGTCCAAGGTTTGAAGCGGCTACCAAGCAAAGGCTAATGGACACTGTAACAGATTAAGGACACTAATCTGTGTGATTGTCAGTTGTGATGTGTAATAGCTGGTTGTAAAAATGTGCTATAAATCCTATTAATAATCCAACCCCATCCATAGCATGAACATAACAGATAGAGAGAGAGCCTTCCAAAAGCCATATTTTCCTGTTCTCTTCTGCTGAAAATGCACAATTCCTTCGAAATTTAGAGAGCGTCTTTTCACCATCATATTACTTTCTCTTATTCAGGGAATTTAAAAACTTGTACATTACTCAAAATCTGAAACTCCATCTTACCCAGTACCACAGTACTTTTACATATATACGTTGTATATGAGAAAGGAAAGTGAATATCTCTATATCACACGCTCCTCTCTGTAGGCAGAAATATGCATGCACCTCGGCTCAGCAGCAGATATGATTTATTGTCTCCAAAGAAGAACTCCATTAAAACAAGACATTTAATTTTGTTCCTGACAAAATATCTCTCAAAGATCCACTAGCATATAAATGTCACACGAAACAAAAGCAATGTACGCCTCATAACAAAGAAACAACTTGTCAAGTGTTGAGAGTATCAGTTTTAAAAACGTAATAATCTGTACATACACGATGTACGAACAAGATGTATTAAGACTACACCCGACCATCTATACTGTGTATCAGTGGCGTGCAGACAGGACAGACAGAACATATACAAAAATTGCAAAATAAATAAAAGTAAAATATAAAGCTATCCCTGTAACACGCCGTGAAGGCCCATAGGGTTTTGAGACGTTGAGGCTCCCACATTTTCTAGAGAGTCGGTTCAAAGATGGCGGTGAAGTTGTCAGCCTTATGCGCCGGTACCGTCTAAAAACAAAAGAGTGGAAAGTAGGAAACTGGCTATTACAAGCTTCAGATTTCCTCTTCTGGATGGAGGATGATGGCATATCCTTAAGAGAGTCAGAAAAATCTATTACTCAATGAATTTTATGCATTCCTGCCTGCCAAAAAAACACCCCCCCCTTTCTTTTGAATCTTTCCACCCAGTTTTAAACGTCTGTCTCAATCATCCATTTAACGACAACCGAACTTTCATTTCTCCCGTGAATTTCACCCAAATTGTCGTTCTTGCATTCTGTTAATGTTAAGACAGTGTTAAACATGTTACAATATTGCCACTACTCAATATAGAGTGTAAAGCAAGTAAACCAAGAAAGGGAAGGTCAATATTATATCGGCTGCACCCGCCGAAGCTTTTAAGTACTAAAGATCTCACTGTTACGAAAGCTAAACTTTATTTTCTATCTTCCCCTCAAAGAAATCTTGATACAGTAAACCCTAATTATAACTGACCCAGATATAACAGACATAATCCGACTATATACAATTGTAAATTTTTAGAGATGTTGAGGCACCAAGAAAGTTTCTTAGCTAGAAACTTATTTTAGACCAGAAATAATTCTCATATAAAACATTTAAGTTATCACATTATATGTTTCTATGTTTGTTGCGCATACTGGTTGTGTATCCTCAGGTATCCTTCCGTGAACACTCAATCATTCTGCTATAAGGAACATCGGCGATATCGGGTACCATATCTCCCGCATTAGTGCGTTATAAGGAGAGTTTAATATATTTTAATTTCACTTATAATTTGCCTTCTCATATAACTTAGGCCTACATTTTAATCGACAGTAAAATTACATAACAGGAAATCCATTACCATATTTAAATCACAAGATGAAAGTGAGATTTCAGGTGCAACTTACAACGATTGCTATAAATTTTCAGTTAATAGAACTGATATAGAATTCTACTAATAGATAATCATCTATATTATATGATAATCATTCACGATCATAAAACTTTAAATTATAAATGTTTAATCAGAAATAAATGTGAACCAATAGCAAAATTAGACCTTAAGATCAGACGAATACTTTGCCACAGTACTGACATCCAACTTCGGCCATTGAAAGTTAGAATTTTACCAGTAGACCGAAATAAACAAATGCCAGTATTTGTTTCAAAACCGTTTATATACGTAGTTCAGTAAGATTAATGTTGAAGTTATACAAATGTTTAACTACATCATTTTCACGAACAGTTATATAAAACGGCCAGGATTTCTCCCGAAGAAAGTTAACACATACTTACAGCAGAATAAATTCTGCCTCTTCCACTTGGTTCGTTGGTCAGAGTCAGCTAAATGTTACAGCAAATCGTAGGACGGCGTCAGGTACGATTGCTCGACTGCCCCCCCCCCCAAACAAACACATGACTTGTCCTGGTGCAATTGTGGTTCTCATTGCGGCAACTATGAAGATAAGATCACTATATTTTTCGATGTGACTCCTTGTAAACTGGTAGAGTTCTATCGACGTTTCGGATAAAAGCCTCCATCTTCAGAACAGAAGAGCAAGCCTAAAAACAGCATGTACTATGCAGCACGTACCCCACAGAGCAGAACAGTGATTTGTTGCTGGTCTTCGGCAGCATAATCTTTCTTGATTTGGGGCCTCGTCAGGGCACTCGCGGTCAGACGGTCGGTCAGGTAATTCTTGACTCCGAGTACCGAGGGACTCATCACCACACTTTACTGTCTCTGACTCTTAGATTGCTACTAGCGCGCTTACCAGCACAGTAATTCTTTTGTCCGAGTCCCACGGACTCTGACGGCTCTGGGAGCCTTCAGATTCACTTCTTGCTTGCTGTCTCATGACTGCGAGTTAAGATATTGGCCTGGGTAGAACCGCAGAGAGAACTGAACTACACTGGCCTACACCCGAACAGCGTCTCCCACGCATAACTCATTCTATTTGCAGCTTGTCTGTCGCTCGCGAGTTTTTCGAATGCCTCTTGCTTAGCTTACTCGTCGACCTTGAAGATGGAGGCAGTGCATTCCTCTGGAATATACTACAAGTCTACATGGCGTTCATACTCGTATAATCACCTTCAGTCCTCATTTTGTGCAAAGTAACTTGTGTAGTTAATACAACGTTGTTAAAGTATACGTACTTGCGAAACAATCAGTGAGTACGTTTTATTTCTGTAACTGAGTTACCAGGGTATGTCACTGGTCCTTGGTGACTGGTTTACTCTGTCACTTCACTTGCTATCTGGGTGATGTCCTGTGCAAGGCATTCAGTAACACAAAGAAGAATATTCGAATTGAGTCTGTAAATCTGAAAGGAAGAAGCCACTTGAGAGAACTGGGTTAAAGAAATAGAATACGACGATCTGGGTTGGATTTTGTGACATAAGACATGCCCCATTAGCGGGATCTTATGAAGACGATAATGTGCTCAAGGTTCCATATTGGACGGAGAATGACCAGTTGAGGGTTTATTGGCTTCTTATGCAGGAGCCTACTACCTGAATGTAGCTGGATATTCCGTTATTTATGGCATTAATGTAGGTGCTGAAATTTTGTGGCAAACACGAAGTGAAGGTACAGTATTAGACCATAACTTGTCTGCAAGGACTCAGGATAACCCCAGTTTAAACAATCCGGGCAAAAAACGGAATTTTCATACATTCTCGAGAACGAATCACTCGCGTTATCAATTCGGTCACTGAATGAACAAAGGAAAAGGAAGAATAGGAAATATGAATACGCTTCATTCGAAACAAGTGTCTGCACTCCACTGAAATCCGGTAAATAATTTGCATATAGAACCCACCCCGGTTGAAGCATGCGTGCCACACCCTGGTTCATGTGTGTACACAAAAGTACCTCATTAAAGCATTACGCCATTGTTACAATATCATTATCTGCCGTATACATATGCTTTTTTGTATCTAGATATAGTGAGGGTTCCTTTCCATTAGTTTTGCTACGCCCTTAAAGCGCATGCGCGGCGAAACGGAACTATTCGGCTGCTATAAGGTGTCTGACCGATCGTCTCAATTCGAATCCCGTTACTGGACTTGTCGCCGGGGAGCATATGGCTTTGCCGTGACTCTCGATTTCCTTGAGACTTCTGGAACTGTGATAATTTATTCAGAATTTTTTTTTTATTATTATGCTTTTAATGATATTTCAGACAGCATATAATCTCATACTAACTCAAGAGCCCTCACTTCCATCTGGTGTCGAGGTCAAGAATAAGTAAACCTAACTTCCAGTATTCCATATATCGTCATAGATTGATAATTAATTAAGCACAGATATAGGTTTTCCTGTGTTTACCTTTAACAACATTTCTAGAATATCTAATAACTTTTAGAGAGCTTTTTTCTAAAGACTAAGTCTGATACGGTAATGAAAGAAATTATCCATGTTCATTTTTACATGTAAGAAGATGTACATGCTCACAAAAAAATTAAACATCTGAATTCTTATCATTAATTACAATGTTTTTTTTTAAATATGTTCACATGAAACTTAACTTCTTTAAGTCTTACTCACACATAACTAACACCAAGGAGTTCAGGCCGTCTTGCATATTAAAAATGCCCAAGTAGTAAAAAAGTAGAGCTCCTTAAGTCGAACCCAAAAGTTCTGTTCTGTATGCATGTCAGCCAATAGCGAAGTCGATATAGCGACTAGTTAAGGCTGAACGATCTAGGGATCGAAGTTCGAGTCCCGATAGGGTCAAGAATTTTCTCTTCTCCACGTCGTCCAACCTGGCTCTGGGGTCCACAAAATTGAGGGCGCTCTCTCTAAGGGTTAATCGGTCGAGACGTGAAGCTAACCACTCACCTTCAATTAGTGCCGAGGTCAAGAAAACGTGGATCTATACATTCACTCCCCCATACGCCTTCATGGCTTAGTGCTTAATTAGTTAAGCACAGGGACGGCTTTACCTTTAGCTGGCACTGGCTCAGAATCTGAGCAACATACAGCCCGCGTCCTCAGATTCAATATCTGTGTTGAGCATAGGGCAATGATCCTACAGCATATACTCGTATTGATGAACTAGTAGACTTTAAACGACTAAAGTAAAAAGTTCCCACTGAAGATGGGACTTCATTCTGCAGGGTCTTAGCGAAAATTTCCATATTTCCGCTAGGAATTAAATTAAATTCTCAAAAATTGTACGAGTAAACCACTAAAACGATTAATATTTTTCATTACTATAATCGATTATTGTGACCCTATATTGATTATTTGAAAGTCATATAGACCATAATGTTTTAAGAGCCTAGGAATTTAGAATTTAGTATGGGAGTATTTCAGCAAACAATGTGTTTATATATAAAAACATTATCTTTTTTATAACACTGGTTTAAAAAAAACAAACTCCGTTATTCCAGTCAGCAAGCGAACTATACCGACCGACCGACCGAGCAACCGCTGCTTATCTATGAAGTTAGTACCAACTTCAGCGGATAGAGGGTGTCGCGTGGTCAGCGCAACAATTCCCCATGGCCGATAATTTCGGTTTTCTAGACCGGAGCCACTATTTCCTTGAAATAGCTGCTCGATTATCCTCACGAGGCTGAGTGGACCCCGTTCCAGACCCAGTACACCTCAGAAAGTCTGGTAGCTTCGGGAATCGAACCCGGACCTCTGAACCTATAGCCAGGAACTCTTACTACTAGACCACAGAGGCAGTATTCATGACAGGCATTTCTGAAGCGCACATAGTGGGTTTAAGTTAAGGGAGTTGCAGGATTATCAGCAGGTGCGTGTTCTGATTTCTGGCCAGAAGCTGCAATTTTTAGGTTGGGTGGACTTTCTTACAGTTAATGTATTCCCCTTTGTTTTGAGGAACACGACTTTGTGTATTTATGCAGGTACATTGCGCATACATAAAAGATATTCATGATAATTACGAGTAGATTCATGTACGTGTGAAGACGCTCAACCCAAACACCTGAACACATTTCCACACTAAAACCGTAACTAAACAATAATTAGCACATGCGCCGTGCTGATACACTGAAAGGCACTTAGGCTTCTGTGTTTAAAAGCAATTGCTTCAGTTCATGCAAAAGGTGAAATGAATGGTGCATGTCGAAACTGTCCTGTTCTAATTATAGAAATGCTAACGAGTGGCTTCTAGTTATTTGAACGCGTTTCTTGAACTTCTGCTTCAGCAACTAGCCAGAACTGGGTACATAGCCGGACGGCAGTGTGCAGCCCCTAGTCCTGGAAATAACATTGCTCTCATACTTAGCAATCGAAGAATAATTTGGACAATAGATACTCGTATATGTAATGCGCCTGTCACAGTGGCCGTGCTGTCTTAAGGCATTAACTCTTTTCGCCTGCTCAAACACTGGGATCATGGGTTCGAATCCCACTTGAGACATGGATATCCGTGTGCGTTTATTCTGTGGACAGAGCATGTAGCACGGAAGGGAGAGAGGAGGAATACAAATAGGACATTGGTGGGAAAGCCACAAGGAAAGAGACACTAGGAAAACCAACACACAGGTGGGTAGAAAATATTAGGATGAATCTTAGAGATGAGATGGGGTGTTATGAGTTGGATTGATCTGGCTCAAGATAGGGACAAGTGGAGGGCTCTTGTGAACACGATAATGAACCTTTTGGTTCCATAAAATACTGGGAAATTCTTGAGTAGCTGCAGAATAGGCGGCTTCTCAAGAAGGGCTTAGCTCTATGAGTGAGTGAACGTATGGTAGTGAATAATACCGCGGGTTTGGATTGGCGAATCGATTTATTGGATAATTGTCAGTCTTAACTATAATTAATTACAACACAATTGCTGATTTACACAATTTACAATAACTCCACACTAATCTTCTTAGTCTGTTTCCACTAGTCTTCACTATCCGTTACCTGGCAACGGATTTATAACACAGAAACTATAAAAGTCTCACTAAATTAGACACTCCAAATACCGATGTACTACAGCAGAGGTAACGTCACACACTAAGTTTTCTAATTATTTTTTCTGGCCACACTGCTGTTCCCTTGGAACTTGGAACTCAAGTAAGTCAATTCAAATTCAAAATCAAACTCAAAGTCACGTTGCTATTGACGGTCTGTCAGTCGTTAAGTCTTGGTTTCGAGCTCCATCTGAGGCTCATGACCAAATATTTATTACTGTCTAACAGTTACGGTCTTGATTTAGTAGGGTCCCCTCTCTGACGAGAGGACGGGCCTGTCTTTTGCCAGCGCAGTCTTCCTCGGGTCTGAGTCCCTTGGCACTCGCGACCATATTTTACTGTCTCAGATTTGAAATTTCACTTTTCATCGCATTCTACGCCTCGCAGGGTCACGGTGGAGGCAATCGACCCCGCCTCCCAAAGGAGGAAAGTCATTTCAAAGTCAAAGTCAAAGTCAAAGTCATGTTACAACTGACGGTCAGTCAGTCAGTCTGTCTTGGTGTCGAGCCCCAGCGGGGGTTCATGACCATATGTTTTCTTCTTTGTGAAAGTTGCTGTCCTGTCCATTTGGGGCGCCCTATCTGACGAGAGGTCGGGTCTGTAATTTGTCAGTCAGTCTGTATTAATAAGTCCACTGTCTGTATTTACATAATTTACAAATCCACACTTGTACCTTATATGTACAATATATTCAAGGCCTCTGTCAGTCCAGGCTCAGTACAGCAGATTATGCCCTATTTCTAGCAGTATTCGCTACCACGGCAGTCTAGTCACTTGAACGGTCGTATGCCTGACCGCCGCCAAGTTTAAGCCTCTTATACTTTAAAGTCATTTCCCATTCCCTTATTCTCTTATAAGCTCCTGGCACTGACCACGCACAGAAAACCCAGCCCCTCTATTGTTGCATGGCGCAGACCACACAGAATACACGTTTCTTCAACTGTTACATGACGCTACCACGCATGCATTAACGTGTTCACTGAGTCGTTGCCTGGCAATGAGTAATTCTATTTCAAGAAACTTGAAATAACTTTGTTTACAGACACTATTCATTTAGCTGTCGCATAGTACAATGCAGTCGAAGAATGTATCTTTATAAAGCAATGTCTCTTTTACATATGAATTAAATTAAAAAGAGTGAATGAATTTGACACTTTTTTGTATAATTCTGAAACACTGCCTTTTTTGTTTTAGAGAAAAACAAGAATAGAAAATATTCAATAGAATAGATTTAGAGAAAAGAGAATGTTGTACCGTTTAAATATGGAGGAGTCTACATACTGCAAAATGCAATATAAATTCACAATGGCAGTTGACAAAAATAAATATAATAAATTCTTTCAAAATAAATTCTGTATCATCGTCCATGATGAATAAGATACTTTTATATGAGTTTCTCGTCATTTTCTTCTGTCATCCCTACCAAATTAATGGATTAACACGCTCAGAGAACCCTTACTGCCTCCTATCCAATGGATACTAGGTACTTCCGCCCAAGACGGACAGCAGGCGGAACTTGCTTCAGTTTAATGCCAAATATAAGTTTACTTCAATAAACGCTTAAGCTCACTCCTATGCGCCTTCACGGCCTGGTGATTAGACATAAGGTAAAATTTGTCTCTCTTATTCAGTACGGCGACCGGCTACAGGCTAGACAGATAGGGTTCGATTCTCTGTAAATTCAAGAAAATGTTCTCTAATTCACAGGGTCTAGACCGGCTCTGGAGTCCACCCAGCCTCATGTACAGTCTTTACCAGGGTCTTTTTCTAAGGGGGTAAATCGGTCGGGCCTGCAAACTGACAACTCAATTATACCTATAGTCGAGGTCAAGAATAATGGAACTATTCCACCCCTCCGTTATATATAATTATATATATAATTATATTTATTTATGGCATTGTGCATAATTAATTAAGCACAGGGTCAGCTTTGCCTTTATTTTTGTCACTGAACTGAGGAGGCTGATATCACAGGATGCCATGAATTGCGTTAATGCTCTAAATCAATCTTTATATCCGCTGTACAGCGCGTCATGATTTCATTTATATAAACAAGAAACAATTCCGAAAATGAGCTAATCACATTGAGTTACTCTTTTGTCTGTGTTTATTTTGGCCTGGTTTTCGTTATAAAACTGCCTCTCATCGACAAGTTTTATACTTCTTTGGTTCTCACACGCTTCTGCAATGCAGAAGAGCCAGTTTCTCTTTTCATACTTTATTTGGCTGTCAGTCCTGTCTCTTTCTTAAAATGTTGAGAACTGTAAGTTAAAGTTTTATATTACGAAAGAAATATGTAAATGAAAAGCATAACAAATTATAATGAATAATTAAACACACTTAATCAGAAACATATAACATGGATAATAATTGTGAGAATCACGGCTTTAAAGGCATGGGAGTTGTTGAAACCTTTGTTTGAAAGAACCGATGGCTTAGAATACAGTTCAGGAGAGGAAAACAAAGGCTTGAATCGTGTTGTAAGAGCATGAGAGTGTGTTTTATAAACGATAATACAGCAATGCCACATACTAAACTCATAATACCCATCCTCATATTCACGCCCCGGGCGATAAGCTTGCAGGAGCCTTCACCATAATTCAAACACTGACGCAACACACAGGAATTTTAATAATCTGTTCTCTTATAATGGGGCGCACTTAGCTTCAAAACCGCTCTCAAGTACACCCACCAAAAAGTATTATTGAAATTGTTCTGTAAGATGATATATAGCAGGCCACGCAAAGTGTGTATAAGGGGTTAACCTCTTTCTTCTTGAGTCAGAAATGACCAAAGGGCTCCTGTATATTGATTCTGAAGACAAGATATAAATGTCCTAAATATTTCTGCTCTTGTAAAGTAGTACACAAGTGAACGGTGATTTCCAGCGCTTGTACACCAGTTGTGAATTTGTGGGGAAAATGCCAAGATAATTTCTTACATCTTACTTTAAATCTTAAAAGGACACAGAAGTCTCGTTAGTTCTTTTAGCTGTATTTTGATTCTTAACTTCTGATAGACACATTGTTTATAATAGTAACGTACAAACCTGCTCTAATAGACTTTTACAATAAAACAAATATTTAAAGAAAT
Source organism: Cryptotermes secundus (assembly GCF_002891405.2). NCBI lineage: Eukaryota > Metazoa > Arthropoda > Insecta > Blattodea > Kalotermitidae > Cryptotermes > Cryptotermes secundus. The sequence continues at coordinate 1,567,708 of NW_019738957.1, read as the reverse complement.
TCTCTACTTTAAAATGGAAAACGAAAAATCTGACAAATAAAAAGCAGAAATAAAAAGCATGGAAGTGAAATTTCGCAATCAGAGAACAAAAGAAGAAACTAGTAATCAAGATAAAAATTAGGAAAGGAACCTAAAAGTAGAACATGAACCAACACTCAAAAAGAAATTCGATATCAATATTCAGAAACACGGAATCGAAATTTTAAAAAATTCCATCTACAATCCCAAATTAAATTTCAAGAAAAGTAATTACGAATTTATAATTTCAAACAAATGTCCTGATAGGTTCTGCATTTTGTTGTCTCTAGATTTTCAGTCCAGCCGCTGTAACTTCCAGTAAACTCGTACTATCACGAAGCCCTTGATCTCCGCTAATGCAAGTATGTTAAACGTGTTTTACCAGTTGCTTAAGGAGCAAACATATTGTGAGATGTCAAACCGTCTGAAATATTGCGACATGTACGAGTAAATATGTAACAAATTACTCTGTCTGCCCCTCTTGCTCCTTCGTTCTTTCCCCCCTCAATTATGATCTATTGCTGAAACACTGAAGAATTTGTAAGATTTGAGGCTTTCACGGCGGTGACTATGAAGAAAGCAGTCTTCTGCGATTTGGCACCGTGTATATGTGGTGTTAATCGACGTTTCGGAGGAACGTATCNCCACATATACACGGTGCCAAATCCCAGAAGACTGCTTTCTTCACTGAAGAATTTGTTTGCATGTAGAATGATCTGTTGTGACAGAGAAAAATACCATGAATTATGAATAAAGCAGTCTTCTGGGATTTGGCACCGTGTAGATGTGGTGTTAAGAGACGTTTCGGAGGAACGTATCACTTCCATCTTCAGGGTAGAAGGAAAAATAATAAATCCCCAAGCAAAGAGACCGCGAGAACCGGTACAAGCAGACAAGCAGTCTGTGTTTGGAAGAAAGCTGCTTAGTGCTGAACATTTGAATTAAGAAATATATGCACAGAGTATTCATTCCTATTTTATAGCGAAAATCGTAACACCTGAGGAAAAGAATCAGACATAAAATTATTATTTCACTCCCCTCCCTTTAAATTTTTAGACACACAACTCTTCCCTAAATAATTAGCAAGTAGTGAGTTACAACTGAGAAAGGCATTGAGGCACACGAAAACCTTCCTATAAAGTCTCTGTTATTCTATCCTGATTTTGACAATGACTTTGTGTGCTACTAAATGTTAATGAAACTTACTAACCTCAGATTTAATGAAAATTTATTGGGCACTTCTAGAGTTCCTTCATGTATTCAGGCAGACAGGCAAACGAAGTGAATTTCAAAGGCACTCAGTAAGTTTGCGAATGGCACTTGGAGGTCTTCTGTTTAAAATAAAGGAAATAACATACATGTCCGAAACTATAAATGAAATGTCAATACATATAAAAAATAAAAATTAGGTTTCAGAATTTGGATTTGAAAATGATAAACCTAAATAACTAACCAAAATTGTAAATCTAAATTTGAAAAAATTAAAACAGTCATAAATAAATACCTGCATGGAAGAGTGATTTCTTAAACAGTTCGAGAAAAAGAAAACCAAGAACCCTGAAGTAATGTTACATAAAGATAAGAGACGTCATCCTTTTCTAGGCAATGGGATAGTACACGTACCATGACGTCGGTGAGCAAGGAGCCATCGATACCCAACGGCCGGAAAACCAAGCCTATGACGCTGAGTTTTCAACTTGTTTCTCGCCGATTTCTATGCTGTCCGTCACAAGGCTATATAACTAGACTTAAGCCCCCTGAGACTCACCGGATATCCTGACTCCCCTTGGCCCTCGAAGTTGGGGGAGTCTTGAGTCTAAGACAGTAAAATATGGTCAGGAGACTCACGCGACTCTGTTGGGAGAATGATTACGTTGGCGAGGGCCAGTAGCAATTGTGAACAATAGACACATCCTATCGTCAGAGAGGATGTTACACAATGACTATAACCACAAGGATTCAGCTGAAAAATATGCTGGCAGTGAGTTTCAAGGTCCTTGCCTCCAAGACGAACTAATTGGCGGTTAGCCGCCGTCGTAAAGTAATTCTCTCTCTGGTTCTGACATTGAATGGAAGGAATATCCCCTTCGTCAATCATGGAAAATATCTGTATATAATCTTCGATAAGAGGATTACATGTAAACTGCACTTAAAAATGACTGAAGCCAAGGCCTTCAAAAATTTATTAGTAACTGCACCCTATTCAGAAGTGAGCGTTTAAGCGCCAATATTAAACTAATCCTCCGTAAGGAATTGGCGTACCGGTCTGAGGTTTGCACTGCTTTCAATTTTCTGTATATAACAAAATTGTGCAGGCAATAAGCAGAAGGCATAAAAATCATGCGATTGAATATGTTCGCTGTATAGAACAAGGCGAAGCCCAGTATAGAAAATATAAGAAGCTTAAACTTGGCGGTTGTCAAGCTTATGTCGCATAAGATGAGTACGAGTTGCATAATCTCTTTTGCAAAGCCTGGACTGACGAAGGACTTGTATAGACTTTAGGAGGGAAAAATTTCAATAACATGCGCTATGTGCGATACGTACCCTTGTCAAGGTCAAGCATATTCATGCGAGACACACCTATCTTTTCTTCAGAGAGGATAGTATATAAAGATTATTACCGCAAGGGTTCAGGTGAAAGAAACCTGTGGTCGTGCGTCTCAAGGGGCTCGACGCCAAGTTGAACCGATTGGCTGTAAACCGCCAGTCGTGAAGTAACTTTGTCGTTGACTTTGACGTTTGACAAACAGTGATAACCAACGAGTGGACAACCATGGATAGAAGGCCGTGAGTCCCAACCATGACTTAGTTGAAGGTCGACAGTTGAGTCTGTTGTCGGAGAGTCGTCAGCTGATAAGGGCGTAAACAGAGGTCATGGTTGGGATCCGTTTCAAGGCAAAGGATAGTTAATACATGGAATACCTAGTATGTGTTATAGTGAAGAATAGAGTGGGCTAATTAGTGAGAGCTTTTTAAGTGTAAAATAAATATAGATACCCGTAAAAATCCAAATCCGTATGTACTAACAAGTCAAATTTGTTCTTTTCTTCCCTGTACCTACTACGAACTTTGATCGTTGCTTATTGACACAAAGATCACACCTACCGACATAGTAGCAAGCGTTTGTTAACCTTTAGTGTGTAGCACTCCAAAGGATAAAGAGGAAGAAATCATTGTTATTAAAAATGCGAACTGAGGCTTTGACAGCTGTGATGAGATTGAGATCTTCTGATTTATGATAACATTTGGTTTCATGGGAGATTATCAGAGTTATTGAAGATTATATTACCCCTATTCAGAAGATACAAATGAATGTTGAACATCTAATGGTATATGTGTTTTGTATCATATGCTTCATGCATCGGTTTTTGTAAGCAAGGTAATTTATGATATTATGTTAAATTTTATGAAAATATACATTATACAAATACAAACCAAAGATTACACTCAACAGAGAAACTTTAATTTACACTCCAATGCCAAATTTTATCTCGGACCGTCGATTTGTTTCTGAGATGAATATTCGGATAAGTAAATTCATATGACCTGCGCACTCTTTATGCACTTTTGCAAATTAATGAATGAAAAATATAAAAAGAAACGCAAATGCCGATGAATTCAGAATTACATGATCGTCCCAGAGCCTGCCTCATGCAAGAAAATCCCCACAGTGGAAGTATTGATCCTTTGCAGGGCGCGAGACTGGAATTCCCAAGAAGTTACGAACATCGTTTTAAGAAGAGTGCCATCTTCCGGAATGGAACGCCGTGTAGTTTCGAAACAAAGAATAGCCCCAGTTTTCGGGACGGAAGAATTACACATTCCTCCCAAACATCGGTGGAATTGTAAGGCATTGCCCGAAGTCGCAACTCAGAAGATCACATCCTTCACGGTTACGCCAGTGAGAACCTCAAATTCGAGGACTCTTCCTGAAGCTGAGTACTGAATTATGCACTTTACATAACATTGCATAACAGCCTGTAAGTCGTGTCCGCCTGACCTTAATTGCACTACACATGATCCTTCTTAATTAGCTGATAGTCGCTCAGCTGGTCAGGAAATTCCAGCCTTTCATTGAAACCAAACATGTTACCGTGTCACAGGAGTCCATGAGAGCTATTTGTCGCGATCCAGTTGAATCCGACCCAACCTCTCATGGTATATCCGTTTAAAATCAACTTTAATATTGAAGTATTATACAATGTTTGTTTCCCGATCTTGTCAGTGTTGCGGGCTATGTTATGATGATTACTTAATAATGGACGAAGTAACATTTTGAAGGAAGCGGTCGTGGTCTAGTCGCGGTACTATCTCAACATCTGCCCGGAGGCCTGAGGAAAATTAGAAAGAATCTACACGTAGTTCAGTATAAAGAGCGTTTAGGCCGAGAATGAAGATGTCACCTCTAGGACAAAAGTCTACATCTTTATGTCTACACCAAATTGTTCAGTCATATAACATCGTCTGGGTTAGGTCTCCATCAGGTTTCCAGAAATAAATTATATCTCTATTTTCCCTCATTACACCCTCCGTAATTTTGCCGCTCTAATGATACGTATATTTGGTGGCCGGTCACAGTAGCCGAGCAGTCTACGGCATGTACTCTCTTCGTTCGGAAGTCGGGATCTTGGGTTTGAATACCACTCATGTCATGGATATTTGTTGTTTGTGTATGTGCGTTTATATGTGTTTATGTAGAGGTAGGGGCCTTGCGACGATTGGGTCACCTGCCCAATGAGTCTTACCGAATGTCTAACATCTATAAACCGAAGTGAAACTGAGAGTTTAATGAAGGTAGGCCAAGGCCCAAATTGGGGCTGTAGCGCTAAAGGAAAAGAAAAATGTTTGGTGAAGAGTACAAATTATATTTTCTTCTGTCGCCTAGTTCGCTCCAAACAATGCTCCGAATTTCAGGAACCTACCTATAGTGTCGTGATGTGCTGGAGTGCTGTCAGCCACCAACGGAACCCACGGTCTGCAGAACCACAACTTGTTGGCTATCCGATTGGTCTCAGTCTTTCTCTGATCTTGCAAATTAAATCACTCCACTAGTGACAAAAGGCTCCTGGTCGGTTTTGATATTGTCTCGTATGAGTAGTTTGCGTGACTAATAATAACGGGTCCTGCATTGGGTGACTGGATTTATTGCCGGCCTTCTTTACAATTGCAATCAATTATAACAGCCCACAACCAATGACTCACTCCATTCCTTACTGGACTACGAGTGTCTTCTCTTCCACTGTGACTGGCTTGGTTCTAATTTGCGAATCGGTCACTTCTTCAGCTTCCGCTGTCCGCTGGTTAGCACTCCACAGCTGAACACTCAACTCTCTTGCAAATGAATCATTGAACTCTCATGAACTCAATTGAACTCTCGAATTACGGCTCCTTTCCGAATGAGTCTGAGTCAGTCTCATTTTACGACCGACGGTCAGTCGGCCAGTCTGTCTTGGCATAAAGCACCCATCTGGGGCTTGCGACCAGATCTTTATTATTGTTTGACAGTTACGGTCTTGTTTCTGTGGGCAACCTCTCTGACGAGAGGACCGGTCTGTCTCTTGTATATGCTGCTGGGCCTTGCCAGCGCAGTCTTTCTCGAGTCCGAGTCCCTTGGTACTCGAGATCACATATTTGAGACTTCTCTCTTCGTCGCCCCTTACGACTCGCAAGATCACGGTGGAATTAATTCTGAATTACCTCTTTTATGATTTCGGGACGAATCGAATATAAGTCACCATATCTTATATTTCCTCTGTTATTCTGTGTTTATCTGTTGGTACGAAATATGTGTTTGGTAAGACGTTGGCTAGCTATGGACTATTCCGGCTTGTTTGAGCGGAAACGTGTTTTAGCTAGCCGTTGGTTAGCAATGAACTCTTCCGGTTTTCAGGCGTCATGTCACAATATTAAGATCTAAAAATATTATCAATAATATTTGGTGCGGTTAGATGAAACCTGTATGGAAGAGAGCTTTAAATAGAGATATTGGCATATATATTTCTTACAGTCACAGCCAACAAGAGGAAATGAGAGGACAGCAAAATTTCGAAATGTTGTATATTGTGAAGTGTATACCTATTGCTATGCAGCGACTCAGTAAACACATTCCCTCGAAGCGTACGCGTGCAACAGAAGGACGTCCATTGTTAGACAAAGGAACAGTAAAGAAGCCTTCTCAACAATAGAAAGATTGTTTTCTGCTTGGTCCGTGCCGAGGGGTTACAAGAGGATACAGTCAGAAGAGGCGACTAAGTAGAGACAATAGTGGAGTAGCAGAGAGCGAAGAGTTGAGCTTCGAGACGACAGCCTTCCCGTAGTTCAGAGTATTGTGTATAAGATGTCAATAAATCCCATCACCCAATCCAGAACTCGTCTTATAAATCACTCGCAAACCCCCCATACACGTGACAATATTAAATATATCTCAGTCAAAGAACCGAGTCAAGCGCAACTGCTGTGAAAATTAAAATGTAACATTTCGAGAATCCTGATTTGGCTGTGCCATCATAGTTCAGGCGTTTAGTCGCCGGATTTCCACCGCAGTGACGCGGGTTTAATCTCAGATCAAGTCATGTGGGATTTGTGGTGGACCAAGTGGCACTGGAGCAGGCTTTTGTTGAGTAATTCGGTTTCCCCTTTCAATTTTCGTTCAGTCAATTGCTCCATATTCATTATACATTCTATCACGAACGTTATATATTCTGGATGCTGACGGTGTCATAAAGAAAGAAATTTGAAAATCTTCCGTTTTTAGTGGATGGCCTTCCCTTAGAAGCGAAGTGCAATGTAAAGTTGTTTTGTCAATGGAAACAAAGCTTTCTTAATCTAGATGTTGATGAAGGTTAGTGATAATATTCACGCTCCGGTCGTCTTCCCTCTGAAGGGTATCTCTAGATACTCATTTATTACGAGGCTTCTCATATGGAGCCACATTTGATGGCGAAAAGAGAAATTTCTGTCATACCAGGAATCGAACCCTGGGCGTCGAGTCCATAGCCAATGTATCAGTAGTTAAGAACTAGCTTCTTCACAGTTGAGATCATTCAATCCTGTGAATAAATACTTATTCAACCATGCCACTCCCTATAATTTATACAATAATATCACGTATCTCAATTTTATTATTAGAAATGAATAAGCGACCAGGCAAGCACAGTGGGTGTTATTTAACTTGCGATGAAAAGGGGGGTATCGTGTTAACGGCTCCGTTTGCTCAACATTCTAATTCAAAAAAACAACATTCCCAGAATTATAAAGTCAAAAATATACAGGTAGAAGATGAGATAATAGATATAAGCGGTTGGTCAATTTCTCCATGCTACTGTCACTTGGAGGGTCAGGGGTTCGTCCCCTGCTGTTTGATAAATTCCTCAGCGAGCCAGCAAGGGGCCACAGTGGAGCCGTCTAGGGTCAACCTAGAACCCACCGGAGTGAGTACCTTTCATTTGTTAGCAACAGAAACCATTTGTCTCCTTTTACACATGCGGGGCTTTCTCGTACCAACTTGACGGATTCAAAATCGAATGTACCGGAGCTTACGTCTGTCTGTATGGGAGGTCCGAGAACGGATTACTGACAAAGGAAGTTGTCATTGTTTTTTAAGAAAATTAATTCTGGAGCCGGTTTTACGCAGCCGGTATAGCGATGTAGTATGGGCTGAACGGATAGGGGTTCGATTCTCGGCAGAAGAAAATTATTTTTCCTACTCTATGTCGTCCAGACCGGCTCTGGGATATACCCAGCCTATTATTGAAAGGATACCGGAGATCTTTCCTCTGGCGTAATGCGGTCAGGACGTTAATCTCACCACGTGACTATATCTAGTTCAGAGTTCAAGATTGGTGAAACTATACCTTCACTCGCCATAAGATTTTATGGCGTAGTACTTAATTAATTACACACAGCGACAAATTTGCTTCAAACTTTAAACCTCTGTAATTATTAAAAAAATGTAAATAGTTGTGTTCAGTGTGACTGGTTATGGTTCTCTTGTTTCAATTATTCATGCCCTTACATATTTCCGTCTTCAGAGGGACTCCTTTCGCATCAATACAGATGGTCTCTGAAGACCGAAACGTGTAAGGGCATGAATAATTGAAAGAAGAAAATCATAACCAGTCTCACTGAACCGAACTATTTAACTTTTTCATGATATTAATATGACGGACCAGAATGAAACAAATCAAATTATAATTATTGTTTACTTTAATATATGCATGCATGGAAACCAGCAACCATGTTAAGGAAGAGACAATTTTCCAAATGCTTCTCTACAATACTGCATATGGTATTTATACCAGTTCAATGCAAAATAAAGTCTACTGTTACAGAATTAATCAGATTATAGTAAGTGCCATATTGGGCAGTTACTAATTATTCCAACCTGAATTTCCTTTAACGTATATCACGTCTGTAAATAGATAATTCGTCATGAACCAATTATTCATATTAAGATATTTTCGGAAAGAAACTGATATAGTTCAACCGGAAGTTGGTGTAATACGTGGATCGTATAGGAAAGACAAGGACTAAGATTAAGTTCAGGCAACAGAACTTAAGTGTGTAGATCCTCAATACCCCATCCAGCAAAATATTGTTACATGTACACCCATTGCTAGGCAACGGGTTGGTAAGCGCATTCCGCAGAAGCAAAAGCGCGGAAAAGTAGGACGTCTATTACTAGGCAATGAAGCTGTAAACACACATCCTTAACAATAGAAAACTGAGTCTTCAGTGGGGTCCGTGCAGAGTAGTTATCTTGAAGACCATCGGCGTTACAGGTTAAGTTGTCGATAGGAGATAACCCGGGAATTTTGTAGTTGAAGGAGAATTAGAAGTCGACCTGTGAAGACTTAGTGTGATTAGAAGATTTAGTCACCGTGAGACTGTTTTAATTCCGTTACCAGGAGGCGACTACTGAAGACTGAGAATTCTAGTCCGTGTGAAACGGTGATCTGTGAAAGTGTGTAAAGTAGCGATAGCGCTGTGCTGATTGTAATTGTAAGAGACTGCAACCTACGCGTCAGTAAACCCAATTATCTGATTTAGAACCCGTTATTTTCGTCACGCGTCTCCGCTTACATGTTACAATACATTTTAAATTCAGTTTTTTCCAAGGTGAGACTTATGACAGAGAGTACTAAACGACCTCCGCATATATATATATATATCCATTTCTTTGACGTCGAACGAAAGAAATATTAAAAAATAGGCCCATGTTATCTCACACCAAAACACGAAGCCATGAAGGCGTTTGCAGCCGACTTCAGCCACCTGCTCACGCTGGTTCCTCACTCGCGGATTTTTCTGCTCTGAAGATGGAGGCGATACCTTCCTTCGAAACGTCGGTTCACACAAGATTTACACGGCGCCACATCCCATAAGACGGAATTATTCTCAGGACCACTCCTGTTCGGGTGTCATTACTCGACATTGCCTCCTGAGTAATGGCAGGCCGATTGCAAAATGCCCTACAGTGATATCCTGCAGAAGTACATAATCAGCCTGTCCTCCAGTGGAGCACACCTTTCCACACTTGTTAGTTTCATAAACCAGAATAAAGCCAGCGTGTAGAAGACACCGTAGGAGCACAAGTAGGAGGACTTTTGCATAATAAATTCGACAAACATTAACGTGTGGTTCTCCAACTGCCTTGTTTGTTTGTACGCCCGAATATTAATCCGTATATAAATGGTTATGTGTAAATGAGAATGTGGGAGTGATTAGCCTCCGCTGGGATTCAAATGTGTGATTGACAGATTACATAAACATGGGATCTGAAAGACCTCCTATGGAGATGCTGACTGGAGAAATGTTAATAGATATTCTTCTAAAGATTGCCTTTGTCCCATCACACCTACAGAAGGTGAAAATTGTTATTCAGTTGTGGGGTTATTTTTGTTTCAATCATGCCGTTACGTCAGGGAACACATATAGAGGAAATGAAAAATGCATACTTTTGTTAAGTGGTAATCTTTAAGTGAAAAGTAATCGCTTGAGAAGTAAATTTAGATGAGAGGATAATTTTAAGATAATATTAAAGTCGATTTTTGAGCAAGAATTTAAGTAGGGTTTGAATTCTCTTGTCCTAGAAAACGACACAAGCTTAAAATGGCCGACAGGTGAAGAGCCCATTCACCTTGATCAAGTGTCGAGTTAAAGCTTAGAGCTTTGCTCCCACACCACTCAGGTCTTTTCATTTTTGTGGCCATGTGTCCAGGAACAGGGTCAATTTTACCTCTGTCTTTACGGGCGTTGCATGTTTTGATTCTTTGTTTGCTTGATGTCTCATTAATCTACGACTAAATATATTTAAACTTTCGTTTCAACTAACCATTTACAGTCCGAATTACTCCTAAGTAATAAACGAAATCAAATCGTACCTCACAGGAAACACATTACCTCTCATCTACAAAGATCATTGAATAATGCTATTTAGGAAGACATCCTCTGTTTATTGTGAGAACAGTACGAAACACACAAGTGCACTCTGTGGGAAATCTAAGGTTTTCACGTCAATATCTAAGCTTACCGTCTCCATTCTCACTATATAGCAAAGAAAATTTTCTTCTGGCTGCAAACGACGGCACGGCACACATTTCTAACTGAAGAAACTGATAGTAGAATAGGTCTATTTTCTGGGATATATTGTCACATGCTCCGTAGAAAGTTCCCACCTGCTTCATGCTGCTCTCTTGCTTGGCTTAGTCTTCGACATAGAAGACGGAGGCAACATATTACACCGAAACACTGGTTTACGTTCAGCGGACTACAAAGCTTCATATTCCACAAGAAAGAACTCTTCATGATCACCAGTGTGAGGACTACAGAAACCACAAACTGATATTTGCTCAACTGGTCACAAATTCTCTGGTTATATGGAATCGGAATTTTTATTGTCGTGTCCATAGATGTCAACGTAGTTTACGTATTCTGAGCCAGATGAATCCAACCCACATCATCATATACTATTTCTTTAATGTTTATGAATTTTTAACATTGTCTTTAAAATTCATGTATATCTCTCAAGAACTCTATTTCCTTCTACATTCAGAAAAATATTTTGTAAGTATTTCGTCTGGCCCATGCGTGCCACATGTTCTACCCTTATAATCTTCCTTTATTTCGTCAACATACTGAAACATGGTGAAGAGTACAAATTGTATAGTTTCATATCAAACAAAACAAAAAACAAACTCCGTGGTTTTGGTCCGCAAACGAAATATACCGACCGAGCGACCGCCGCTTGTCGGAGAAGTTAGTGCCAACTTTAGCGGATAGAGGGTGTCGCGTGGTCAGCGCAAAGAATCCCCACGTCGGTTAATTTCGGTTTTCTACATTAGCAGTGCAATTAGCTTGGCAGTAAATGCACGTTGAAACCAGCCAGGAAATCAGTATTGCGAAATAATAATTTGAGGAATACATGGTGCTCAGTTGGATACACTCCGTCATTTGTTTTCGAGATGAGCAACGATTATCTGAAATTTCTTCTGCAACTAACTGTTTTGAAATTTGTATCATAGTAAAAAATTCAAACACTTTTCCTTTCTTCGACGCAGTTTGTATACGAGAATATACTAGTAGGCTTCAAGAATGAATCTCTGAATAAATAGGTCAATTAACGCATTTGTAAAGCTTCAGTTCTAAACAGCTGACAGTCGGTGAACTGTAAGGATTTCTTTCGTTTCCCAGCTCCAGAAGTTTCACAAGAGCAGGTTCAGTCCGTTTCTCATCTACAGACCTATTTCTTCACTCCTGATATAACTGCTTCAGACCCGATGCTGCATTCAAAGTCAGGACAAAAATTTTGAAATCATAACGAAAGAAAATAACAAATTATTTTATAGCGGTTAATCACGTGTTAAAAGGATTGACTTTAAAATGCTGCTTTGTCAGAATCAAACATTTTTAACATTATGTTTCATTTCGAGTGTGATCCTAATTATTATGCAGTTCGAAAGAATAAATTATATCTGGTGAAATGGCATGTGTAAAATAAAGAAAGATATCAGGAAATGTTACACCCTTATATTCCTATTACCAGAGAGTTATGTTAAAATCTTTCTTCAGAAAAGGGGAAAGATTACACTATAGTATGTACGACCGTTGCTAGACAACGACAGCAAGCCAAACAATTAGACAACTGCCGTTACTAGGCAACGACCGGTAAAATAACAAAGGAACGGCATCTTATGTGCGGTCCGTGCCGAGATGTTATAAGCAGGACAGTTTTTGAGGAGTGAGTTCAGTTTTTCCAGTTGAGTTGAGTAGAGTTGAGTTTAGTTGAGTTAGTCGGTTGGTTGAGATATTCAGCTATTCGAGAGCTGCTGTGAGCAGCTGGTAGCTGAGGCCGAGTATAATTTTGGAACTCAGAGGAAGGGGAACGCCAACCGTTTCCTTTTAAAGCCGCCACCAAACAACGGCAGTGAAGACGTGAATGTGGACACTAGTGTCTGTGTGTGTGTGTTTGTGTGTAATAATGAACTGTAAACTGTAGTCACGTGCTGTATCAAAGAGTCCAGTAGGTCCCATCATCAATCCAAAACTCGTCTATAGTCACACTACAATCACGTGACAACACGACAGCTATAGAATATGATGTACGCAAATACCTTCATGTCCCTGTAAGTATGGAATAAAAATTGCTCGCAATAACATATGTTTTGTAAAATTTATGTATAAAAATAAGTCTGATTTAACTGAAAAGGTCAAGGGGACTAAATTGGAAGCTGAAGAAGAAGAAGAAGAAGAAGTATGTCACAGTCTCATCAGAGCCGACGTTCCTGTTTAACATGCTCAAAGTAAGAAGCCGGTATTTCGTCATCCACAGACTGAAATGCCCAACGCTACTTTCTTGTTGCTAATTTTAAACGGATGTTTTCACTCCGAACGAATACGTTCAGATTTGTCCCGCGAGCTGTGATCAAACTATCCTGTGATGAAGACTGGTGATTCCATTCGCCTCTCCTGAATTTGTAAATTATCGTTGAGGAATAAATTGCATGTATTATTACAACCAGATTGTGGTGTCAGAATGCATACTTCAAATGTCCATGCAACTGTTCTTTCAGCATAAAGTGTGTAACCACCCAATTGCCTCTTTGGCAAGAAAACCCCATAGGTTCAAGTTGACCGTTGGGTGCAATCCTTGTCCAGTTTCATCCGGATCATATCCTTACAACTTATTTCCCAAAGGCTCTCCCTAATGCCATCCACTGTATCTCCTTCCCTAAAGGCCCAAACTGCAAACCTTTTAATGCATTTGCCTTCCTCACCACCGTTACATGCCTGTCCTACAATTCACTAACCCAAGAGCCCTGGTTTGCCTGAATAAATCAGAAAGTGCCCCATATTAAATTCTACACTTTATTCATATACAGAGTGATACAAAGTCCTATGATGAAACTTTGGTTCCTGGGGAGAAATTTTAACTTTAGAATAACAATACATCTAGGTCACTTGTTATGGTGGAACCTTTGGTGCAATAGTTAATGCTAATGTTTCTCAATAAGAAACTGATAAAGGAGAATCAGAAGATAATTCGAAAATATCTTCCTCTAACAGAGAATATCTTACAGATTTGCAGTAGGCCTACCCATTATTACTCTTATTATTATTATTGTTGTGACGTGTATGTTTATTTCTAGGCAACGGGTCGGTAAATATATTCTCACGAAGCATCGCTCCCAACAACAGGACGTCAACTGCTAGGCAAGGGACCAGTAAACATGAATTCTTGACGATAGAAAATAGGGTTTTCCGTTGAGTCCGTTCCGAGGAGTTATAAGACGACATAGTCAGAAGGCGCGACGGATTATACAATAGTTGAATAATAATAACAAGAAGAAGAATAAGCAGAGTTGCAGGGACTACAGAACAGTTATCGTACAGCTCTGTCGTACTGCTATTACACGCACCGGTTGCGTTAAGGACCTAGGTGTTTTCTTTGATTCTAAATTGTATTTTCACAATCATGTTGATTTTTTATATTCCGAATGTATAAAGCTCCTAGGTCTTATACGCTCAATAACTTTTAGATTTTCCTCTCTTGACTGTTTATATGTGCTGTATCTTACACTAGTCAGGTCCAAGTTGGAATATGCCTCGGTAGCTTGGAATTCTATCACGTCTACTGACTCCGCAAAACTTGAGCGCATCCAGAAAAAGTTTGCATCTGTCTGTTTCTACCGCTACTTCCCACATAGCTCCTATAGTTATACATCTGCCTTAGAGAGACTAAGATTGCACCCTCTAAGTCTGCGTAGACATCTTCTTGATGCACTCTTCTCCATTCAGGTTTATCGTGGCCTTAAATCCTGCTCCTCCCTTCTGGATAATGCTAATCTTCGTGTTCCTACTTTCCATGTTCGAGACTTCTCTACTTTTAGCGTTCGTCCCTTAAAAAGACACTGTCCTTCTGCTCGGTGCGCCTATGCTGCCAACGCGGTGGGTAAAGATCTCGACATATTTGCAGACGGAGCGGTTTCTCTGAATCATATTTTACAAGCATGTACCAAACCTTTTACGGTGTTACAGGATTAGTGTTTTCATTCACTGCAAATGTGTATACCTCGGCTCACTTTAATTTTCTTATGTAATTGGTTTTAATTGATTGACTTGTTATTAATTTTAGGCTATCGCTCCCAGTAGTCTTATCCTAGTATTTAGTTACTAATAGTATTAGCAACACTCGTAATAATTCATAAATGTATGTATATATTTAAGTCTTTTTTAGATTTATGCTCACAGATTTATTTGTCATATTTGTATTTTGTTTTAATTATTTTTCTGTACCTTATATACTCGTGATAACTTTGTAATTGGCCACTGTGCTGTTAAGTAATTGCACGTAAATAAACATGAATTGAATTATTACATTGGATTTGTTTTTATTCCGACGGGGCTCCCATGATATTCCAGTTCATCGGTACAAAAGAAACAGCTTTGGTACTTTGGTGACCATAAAACCGTAAACCAATAATTCGGAACCGAGTAGTCTGCACTGTAAATGCAGTCCAATGGCATTAGTATACGTGTGTCGGCCAGACTCCCTGCTTCTACAGACAGATACAGAGATGTATTATCTGTCAACAGGGCTCATCTGTTTCCTGTATACTCGAGCTCTGCTTGCAGCGTTTGAAACAACTGTGCAAATGTTCGGACGACTGCACAGATGTGCCTAGTTAGCGGGCTGCATAGTTTCCTCGTCAAAGAGACGCTTCTTGGAAATCCCAATCCACCAATCACATTCCTGCACAAAATGTTCTGCCCACCAAACTTATGCTAATCCAGTTGTAGCAGAGGACCCGAAGAATCAGCATCGGTGATACCAGAGTCCGTCACTGGGCAGATTCTGGGCCAGCTTTATCCACTTTTCAAGCTCACAGCTTGTTTCTTCAAAAGCCACATTAATTCAAAACTCGGATCTCTTTCTGCTTTCCAAGACATGTTCCCACTAATATATATACATATATATATGCATATTTCCATCCTCTCTGATCCAATCTACACGTGAAACTCATCATAGTCTCTTATATTTCAATACTCTACCTACTAGAGTGCCTGTGTAAAATCAAATTAGTCTCTGAATAAGAAATACAGATTGTCTAATTTAATTGTGCTTTGGTCTTTTGCTGTGGTATTTTATAGTCTCTCTCACGCATTCTTAACATTGGCATTTGATGAGACGAGTGATCAGCTGCAAGCTCCATTCGCTTTAGCTCCCTCTCCTAGGAAAATTCCCCCGATCCCTTTTCTGGGCTTGGCCCAAAACAACTGTAAAATCCATGGCGGCCCCCAAATCGAGCTCCAGTCGTCCTGTCCGAAGCTAGTCAATTTACCGACTGAGATATTCTCGCAAAAGAAAATGTGAATATATTTCACCGAAAATATCTAGAGATATTTTAATTATTTGTTATTCATTTAACGATGAAATATCAATTGTGTGAAAAGCATAGCTTCTAATGATAATGTATCTAAGGTGTAAAATCTAAAATGCAGTGGAAAGAGAAGAAACGGTAGTAGCAAAGTCCGAAGTCCAATGTCAGGAACTGCGTGGAGGAACTCCAGAAACAGGAAAATCAATGCCAGAACTTAGAATCGAACCAATACCTTCAACAATACAAGAAAATCAATAATAATTTTCTGCAAGTAATATCTGTGGCTGTATTAGGTTATAATATGGATGTTTAAAAAGCGAATGAAGCTTCAATAACTAAAGGTTTAAAATGCATTTATATTAGCCCTGTGGATTCATAACGAAAGTCTAGACTTTCAAAATCAGATCGAAAATTTTTACAACTTAAAATCTTGTTATTTTTTAATGTTCATATTGCAACTAACTTACTCTTCGCAACAAACTTCTTGTTGAGAAGGTGACAATCACTCGGCCGGTAAGAAAATCCTGCGGCTTTTAAGGACTCTGATGATTCGTTCCAGTGGTCACAAAAAACCAGCCGCTGGACCCTATCTCAGAAGCCAAATGACTCCAGTTCCAAACCTCACACAATAAATGAATATAAAAAATATTGAGTTAAAGCATAATAGCAATAAACGTTTCTGGAAATTGTTTTGTACTCCACTCGAGCACACCTGTAATTCTTGTTTAAAAAAGAGAAGCGGTTACCACGCCACGAAACTATGACGAAACTTGTCCTCTGATGTTCTAAAATTTGTCTTTTTTCTTTCCTCCAAGGCGTTCTGGAATATGAGTGATAATTTTGTGTTTGCGGTGTAACATATTTTTTGTGGAGTCTCTAGAGAGGGCAAAGTTTAGTGAGACGTGTCATTTTGAAGGGCTGTTCATAATGAGTGGCCAAGTGACTACGACTCGATCCGTCATTGTCAGCCATTAGAGCAGCCTGGTTTCTAGACTGTTCTACCAGCAGTAGAACTGCGCTTGCACGAACTTTCTTTCTTGTGCCTTAGACTCCCCACAAGATCGCGTATAGCCCTTTGAAATAGGATGCAGCCCTTTTCTCCCTTCATTCTTTCAAGTTACACAAATATTATCTTCACGTGTAATTCGGACTACGTACATATTACTTGCCCTTGATGAGGGGTTAAGTAACCTGTAACAGTTATGACGACTACTATCTTCTGGGATATAACGCCGTGTAGTCTGTTGAGAGCTAACCGAGGTTTCGGAGGATCATATCATCGTCATCTTCATTGTGAAAAAGTAAGCCAGTCATGAGACCAGCATGAAGCAAATAATAAGAAGGGTCTAAATCGGCTATTTCGTACTTTTCTCTTGCTTGGCTTATTTTTCGACCCTGAAGATGGACGCGACATCTTCATCCGAAACATTGGTTGGTTTTCAATAAACTACACGACGTTATATCACAGAATATAGAACTCTTTATAACCA
Source organism: Cryptotermes secundus (assembly GCF_002891405.2). NCBI lineage: Eukaryota > Metazoa > Arthropoda > Insecta > Blattodea > Kalotermitidae > Cryptotermes > Cryptotermes secundus. Next base: position 1,550,319 of record NW_019738957.1, on the reverse strand, counting down.
CCGCTGTGAGAACCTCAATGAAATTTACTTATTCTCGAGTATAAACACGAGATATTCAGGCGGAAGTTGTAATAATTCGCCATATACGCTCTAACTTATACAGATTAGAACATACTAAATAATAAGTATAACAAGTCTGGGGCACCTGTTGTTATATAGCTGTGAAAATTATTCTCTCACTGTAAGAAGAAAACACGGATTGAAGCACTAGTGAGAAGTGTGAGCAAGTGATTTCTACGAATATAAAAATTACTTAATTTTATTACTCACTTATTTTAGGGGCACGCGGTAGCGTAGTTGGTAGGGACTATGCTACAAGCCGGAAGGTCGCAGGTTCAAGTCCCGATTAAGTAACTGGATTTTTTTCAGTTGACCTAATCCTTCCAGCCGCACTAGGCCTTGGGGTTTACTCAGCCTCTAACAGAAATAAGTACCAGGAATTAATTAAATAATTTTCCTGGGGAGTAAAGCGCGGCCGGCGCGTAAGGCTGACAACCTTACCGCCATCTTTGAGCCGATTGTCTAGATAATGTGGGACCCTAAACGTTTCACAACCCGATGGGCCTTCACGGCCTCTTACAGGGATAGCTTTACTTGTTTTTTTACTCACTTATTTTAAGCAAGGCTCTGTTGCAGAATGGGCAGTTCTACTTATTCTCTCTTGTGAATAATTGTATGATAATATCCGCCACAATAACGATATTCTATAGTACGATGACGTTACAGAGCAGTACGAAATTTGGCTTTTAAAAGTACAGTGTAGGAATGACAAAAAGCCACAGATGGTTTATAACAGTAGTTTCGGCCGACCATCATTAGCTCAGATGGTTTGCGGTTTCCGGTTATGGGAGGAAATGTTTGGGGAGGGGAACAAATTGTCCAGCCACAAGTTCTGTGTCTTGTAAGCCACTAGTAGTCTCTGTCACATGTCACAGTTTGTCTGTCTGGTCCCACATGTTAAAGATGGATCTATGTTGAGGAAGTATAATTCCAAGAAAGATCAGATCAGAGACAGGAGCGAAATATACGGTTTGGTAGGGGAGAGGACACCGGAGGTCCAAGACGAATGTGAAGAATAGGCAACGGATATCAACGAACTGAATCGCGTTATGTCGCTAGATGGCAGCTGTTTTCATAGCTTACAAAACCGCACCCCACCTTACAGAACAAAATTGCTGTTCGAGGCCCTTTCTGTTTTCCTCTACGTTACTACTCAAATGATAATTCAATTCAATTCAATTCAATTCGTGTTTATTTACGGGCAAACTTAACAGCACCGAGGCCAATAACAAAGTTGGCACGAGTACATAGAAATACAGATATAACTAAAAAACAAAATACAAATAAGACAGTCTATATAATGGCATTAAATTGATAATAATTCCAAGAAAAATTAATAATAATAATAATAATAATAATAATAATAATAATAATAATAATAATAATAATAATTATGTCACATGATTGACTATAGAATGGTTTGGATTGATGGCTTGGTTTATTGTACGAGTAGTTTGATACAGCGCGTGACTACAGTTTACGTTTCACCATCACACACACACACACACACACACACACACTAGTGCCCGCAGTCAAGTTTTCACTGTCGTCGCTTGGTAGCGGCTTTCAACGGCGGACGTTCCCCTTCCTCTGGGTTCACGACTGTTCCTGGTCTTAGTTACAAGCTTCTCACAGCAACAGCTCACAACAACGGAACCTCAGCAGTCCTCTAGCTCACTCACTCACCAACCAATTACTCTTCACTTCACTTAACGGACTCTCATTAAATACTAGTAACTGTCCTCATTACTTCTCGGCACGGACCGACCAGAAAAGACTGTTACATTATTCTTCTATCCAATTGTTGCCGCGGAAACGTGCTTCTTTGAGACGCAGCTATATATTTTCTTATCTTGCCGTCGTTGCCCAGCACCGAGTCTACATTTCACAGTAGTAATAAAAAAATTAATGAGCCGTATGACTGGGAATCAATTCCTAGCAGTAGTAGAACTTTAATTTTCGTTACGACATAAACAGCCATCCAATCTCCAACATATCTGGGGCTTTGGGTACTGTTTCGCCTGAACTAGAAAGACGAGAGGATAAAGCAGGTCGGCTCCTCGTTTCCATCTAAAACCGAGATCTAAAACGGACAAAACTTCTGGGTACTTCATCACCAAATTCCATAGCAAGAAATTTCGTGGTGCGTTAATAAGCGTCAGCATCTCAAACAAGACCCTATATCATTCTGTCAAAACTTTTGTTATAAATAATGTAAATGCAAAACAAACATCGACTCCGCGGAGAAGTGTCCACGGAGCCGTTACCAAGCAACGCACATTCCTTCTTGCGATCATTGCACGTCAACGGTCCTATATGATACATGTTTCTGGCAAAATCAATGATATTTATCCTTTCAAAAACGAAACTTGAAGTTATTTTTGCATGGTAAAGTATTTTCTGATGGTATAGTCACGTCTGTAACACATGACGAATGCTCTTTGTACGATGGACAGGATTGTGTCTTTTGAATGGATGGATTCTGTTTTCATGAATGTTTCCCTAACATGGATGAATGCTACCGGAAACGTATATTCTCTTGTGTATTGACAAAAGGTTAATGTGCTGTAACAACTGCCACGCCGCTGCATAATTAAAACTTTGATCAAATAATGCACAAAGAGAAATATTGCTCTTCTTCTACACTTCCTTTCATATATTCTCGCGTACCCCATTCTTTCAGCATGGTCACAGAAGGTAAAATACCAGGGGTGATGTGGCGGTGGGAGTGGAGAGAAGCTGCAAGGAAGAAGACAACAAAGTTCTCTAATTTCGGTGGAAGCTTTCCCCTAACACAATTCCTCCAGAGCACGGACCAAATGTTACAGCTTCCCAAATCCCTCCAGGGGATAGGGAAAGGCCCATGATCTGACCCCAAAATCCCCCAGAGTAGCAACTACAAGTACGTAAGGAGAGAAATTTTTTCCACCTTTGTTCCATCTCTCCTGAGACGCAGGCAGAATGGCTGTACAACGAATAAATAAAATGACGCAGCCGTAATGTTAAATCAGAGGGAAAATAGGGGTATGAACTACATTAAAATACATGAAGCTCTGGGAAGAAGTTAGGGCGCCTGCATTACTTCAAACTTATCAAAGGGGCTAGAAAATATTCCAAATTAACATTATTTGATGAGATAATATTGTGCATAATTTTCACAACAAATTCCGCGTAGGCTACATTTTGAGATATAACCTCAAACATTTGCACAATTATATGTTACTATCTGCTAAAAAACTAAACTTCGTGGCTTTAGACCGCAAGCAAACTATATCGACCAAGCGACAGATGCTTGTCTGTGAGGTTAGTGGTTTTACTCTCTGCTATCACTTACAAATATTTGGTACAGAATTTGTAGGTATTTATTCTGTGATCTATGTCCTTACAAAGTTTCGTACCCACATGGCCACTACCCATGGCTATAGCCACCAAATGAAACTACATATAAATTTCTCAGTGATAGCAATGTTGCTGCTTTAAAACCTACAAAAGAAATCTAGTTGATCAAAGTTGCGCAATAAAATCTGTTGTCATGCCGTATTAAACGTTAGAAGCTTCAGTAATATTAGCTCCACTTCTGCTTCAGAAATTCCTAAGGCTGATGGCAGGAGTGGCGTGTGCTCAACTGCATTTTGTTCATATCAAATTTAAATAAAATCCGTTTACTTATTGATAATTTATTAGAGGGATTACAGACACCGTTGTACAAATTGTCCTGATAACACCACAAGCCTGATAGGCTATACTAGTACCAGTTTATCGAAATAGATACCCACTTTACTCTTCCTCTATTCATACCTCTTATCGAAATACGGAATGCTCGTTACATAATTAAAGGTTAAATTACAATGGATAGTTCTTCCCCCCCCCCTTGGCACTACAGCCCCAGTGGGCCTAGGCCTCCCTCCATGAACTTCTCCGTCACTTCGGTTTTTCTACATCTTAGACATACGGTAGGACTCCTTGGACGGGTGATCAGCTCGTCGCAAGGCCTCTACCTGTACACAAATACAGAAAGACACACACAAACATCCATGCCCTGAGTAGGATTCGAACCCACGATCCCGGCTTCCGAACGAGCGAAGACAGTGCATGCCTTAGACCGCTCGGCTAACGTGACCGGCCACAATGGCTAGTTTACTAGATGCAATTTATTCAGTTGCTTTACTACCAAATATTTTGTTCTCATCTTCAACTAAGGAGTTGACTTTCAACAGGCTGCATGGCGTTATTTCCCAGATGCTAGAACTCTTCATAACGACCGCTGTGAGAGCCTGATATCCTACACTGATATAAGCCCGTTGTACATATAAAATGACAAATAATTTGTTTTCAAACTAATCAGTAAACAAAAGATATATTTAATTACATTTATTTTTCCATAATTAAGGTTTAATCAAGAAGAAAGCCGTCTTCTGGTGTGTGGCGCCTTGTAGATATTGTTTTAACCGACATTTCGGAGGAACGTATCGCCTGCATCTTCAGGGTAGAAAAATAATCCTCAAACGAGGAACCAGCGTGAGCAGGTGATGACAGATGTCTGGTAAAAATAACCGGACGGTCCTACGGTCTTTATTACAGAAACGTGACGCTGAATCTGATACTGGTCTACCCAGTCTGTTCAAATGCTATGCAGTTCAGTTCTGTAACATACTGCCGTCTCATTTCCGGCCATCTTCGGGAAGGCTGACGCAGCAACAACGTTGGGAAGGAACCGAAGCCCACGTTTCCTCTGTTGTCTTTGAGGACATTTCATTCACATTTTTAGTTTCTCTGGAAAAAATGCCGTGTACTAATTTCCAGACAGGCCACAAGTGTCTCCTGCTCTGCTCTTATCCGAAGCTAAGTACCCTCTGCATTCAAATGGGCGTTCTTAAATGACTTAAGGATGAGTGACTCAAAAGTACTTGACAATTCGACACCGCTTGCGAAGTCGCTGCTCGTGTACCTAATCGCCACCCAAATTGCACTATCACGCCACGCCCAGAAGATTATTTTGGTCTGAGCCTGCTGCTCGTTGCTAAACAAGATTTAGTTACCTAAAGGGTAAGTTAAATATAAAGTTGTCCGCGAGCTTAGCTAATTAAGCACTGCGCTATGAAGACGTATGGGGAAGAGGATGTATAGGTACATGTATTCTTGACTCTCGGCACTAGTTGAAGGTGAGCGGCTAGCTTCGAGCCCAGACCGCTTTACCCCAGCGGAAAATCCCCCAGTACCCATCTGATAGAAAGCTGGGTGGGACCCAGAGCCGGTCTGTACGACGTGGAGAACAGGAAAACCTTTCCCTTACCGAGACTCAAACCCGACTCCTCAGCCGTCCAGCCTTTAGCCAGTCGCTTTATCAACTGCGCTGTCCCAGCTACCACTAAAGAGTAAGTCACAAATTAAAGTAATTATGTCATTTCTAGAAGAGACCAGCACGATTATGGCCTAATTTGACCTCGTTCTCCATTACACGCGCGTGGTGAGAAATGTTTGAGAATACAGCCTACGCGCTGGAGCCCCTTGACATGAAGAGTTGGTCGTAAATTTGGCTGCCCTGCATCTGGTTTACTCTAGCAGTTACATCAAGCAGTATCATACAAGTAACTTCACATACAGTATAATCTTATTTAGTTCATAGTCATTTGGTCACTCAAAAAAATTACATGTTTTATGGAACACCAAATTCTAAGAAATATTGCAAATGACCGTTGAAGCTCAACAGGGAATCATTTAATTCACGTCTTCATACTTCACCCCCTTTTTTCATTTCCTTTATCCTTTATGTGTATATACCTTTATCTCATTTCCTCCTTTCTCCTATGAAACAGTATATTTGTTTGTGTCCATATCCTTCAGAGGACATAGCTTCGAGCACGGATTTGTCACATGCGTAAACACGCAAAATATTCATATACTTCTCTTATATACGTGGATTTCATCAAACTGCCTCCATTATGCTCTAGCTGGACCAATTAAATCCAGTCCATTCACACTTTGTTTCTGCTAACACCCATTTCAATATCTTAGTGGACACTGCGTCACACCGTATTGTTCATAGTTATATCAGCCTCAATAAATTGTCATATGGTACAAGTCCTTACTGCAGGACTCCCCAGGTGCCAACCTATCCGACTGTCAACTAACTAAACCAACTCCCTGACAACAGATTATACCACGCTTGTCTAACGGATCAATTGAAAGCTTCGAATGTCCTGAAGTATTTACACTTTAGATTCCAGGAATGAATTATCAACTATGTGGACACAATTCTCATCCATTCATTCATTCAGCAATGGTTCTATAGCCCTTCGTTGGCCCCTGGCCTCTTATTCAGTTCCGTAATCTCTTTTACACAGACGGTGAGACTCCTTGGACGAGTGATCAGCCCGTCTCAAGGCCACTACTTAAGCACAGGACGACACAAACACAGAATAAACGCATGCACAGTCATCCATGCCTTGAGTTGGATTCGAACCAACGGTCCTAGCGTACAAGTGAGCGAAGACAGTGCACCCCTTAGACCGCGCGACCACTGCGATCGGGTTTCAGCCGTATTAAATACGTTTCCTTCCATTCAGCAGCAAGAGAAAAGATTATTATGCCTTTCATCATTTAGAATATCGAAGCGAATATTTACGACATTCCATCAATGGAAACATCGAGTTACCCTAGAAATATAAAGAAAAAAAATGAATATACGTCAAGAAAAATCTCGACATGCACAGAGGTGGTGGCACGACTGTAGGATAGAGTTCCCATTTGTCTCCTTTTTCCCGGACAGTCCCGTTTTTTCATACAATATCCCGTTTCCCGAATTTATTTTAAATGTCATGCTTCTAAATTCCGCTTCTGTAACATGAATTCATATCGATAATCACTCGGCAACGGATGCTGTTCTCTGCAATTGGCATTTCTGTAACAATGTTAACAATCTTGTAGTTAATCCACAGAATAAAGTTTCTCAAATTATTAATTTTTCTTTTGGAAATCTCTTTTTTTTGTCATTTATGTTGGTAGTATTTTGATTTGCTTCAATAACTGAGTTCCATTTGTATCATTCTCTGTATTCTTCGTCGACGTTACGTTGTGTTGTGTTGTGAGAGCCTGTGAGAATTTATGGGTGTCTTTCCATTTAGTGATGGCAAAACGCAAGTTCAATATTAATGACAGTATTACGAGCGAATATCCGCTTATTGAAGGTGTGAATGACGATACTAAATGCACGTTACGCAACGCGAAATTTGCATTGCACATGATGGTCGTTTGGAAGTTGTTAGTCAAGTGAAAAAAAAAAGAAAAAAAAAACATAGTGACTGTTCAAACCAAAGCTTCCAATAACAGCATAATTAACTACTTCGGTATGAAGATTATTATTAGTGAAATGGAAAATCAGTTATGGTTAGCAGTACAGGAAGCAACCTCTGCAGTATACTGCAGTGCATAACTACGTCTTCAAATCCATGGACTGCACAGCCACTATCGTGAGGAAACTTTTCAACGATAAATTTACATATTCACAAATAAAATGCAGAGCGATCAGTGTTATTGCACCATTTGAAAAACAAAAACAAAAAACAACGAATTCTTCAAGAGCTAAAAGAAGCTCGTTTCATTTCTTTATTGACTGATTCCCTTAATTGTTAGATATTTTCATTCAGAAAATTGTGATGGTCAAGGTGCTACAGTTAATTAATTTAGGTGATGAAATTTCAGATCTGCTGCCTTCTTGTGTGTTAGAAGCGTTACAGAAATTAGATCTCCTTGGAGAAGTTATTGCAATATCAGCAGATAATACCAGTACGAACTTTGGTGGTAACAAGAGGAAAGGGAAGAATAAGGTGTACTACAAACTGCAAGCAACTAGATTGGTATTGGTTCTGCACATGTGACGCACAATGCTAGGCAGACTGCTGTGGACTGTTTACCTGTTGATCTTCAGTTAATAATTAACAAGCTTTACCAGCAATTCCACACTTATTCTCTACGAGGTGAGGAATTGAAATCATTGTGTAAACTCACCGAAACAGAGTATGTAACTATTTTGGGTCAGAGCGAGGCAAGATGGCTCTCCCTCTTATCTGCAGTACAGAGAATTATTTATATTTTTCCTGCATTAAAATCGTTTTTTTTCACTTACCTTAAGAAGTATCCAGTCAAAATTGATCATTTCTTTGAAGATCCACTTTCATTCACCCTCTAACCTTTCCCTGCCTGCCAATTAGAAACTTTTCCCATACCACCAAATGTACTGAGAAGCAAGATACCACAATAATTGAAGTGAAGAATGAAATTAGCAAACTGTTAGACAAGTTAAGCTAGAGATCTCTTACAACAGCTGTGAGGTATCAGCTGCAAGAACTAGAAAATGAAGGGCATATAACCATTGAAAAATTTAATAGTTATGCAGAAGACTTCTATGATACCTGCTTTGAATATACACGTATTCAGGAAGCCGTTTGCTGTTTCTCATACCCTTTCAGTATAAGGACTGGATCAATTGGAAGGGAAAGGTGACTTGGAAGAGCGTACAAATGAACTGTGTTTTCGTGAAGATTTGTCACTGAATGAAGATGACTTCTTTGGTGAGTTTTCATGTGTACAAAAATAATGTGAAAGGAAATTGGAAGTGTGGAAAGAAAAAAAATTACCAAAATGCTACTGAAAGGTGGGCTGAAATTTTGGCTCCTTCTACAAAGAAGAACATAAATGCTGTTAACATTAAATGCCTAATTGCTTTTTGTTTGGCACTGTCAGGATCTGCCCATCACAGTGGCCGCGCTGTATGAGGCACGAAATATCTTCACCCGCTCGAACACTGGGATCATGGGTTCGAATTCCACCCAAGGCATGGATATCTGTTTGTGTCATTCTGTGTTTGTGTTAGGTAGCGGCCCTGTAAAAGGCTCATCTCCCGTCCAAGGAGTCCTACCGACTGTCTTAGATTAAGAACTGAAGTGAAACGAAACTTTTCAAGGATGCCCCGTGCTCCAAGTGGGGACAACAAGAACAGAAGAATACGAAGGCTGCCAGGATATAATGCGCTGGTTCCTCGTGTTTTCTCAGTAATAAATGCGGTATGGTCAGCTGAGAAAAAGAGACTGAAAACAGAAACAGTGAAAGTCTTAACCACTGTGAAGACCCACTTCAAATATTTCTCTTGTTCAGAATTATTTTCCCAGGTATCGAAAGAAAACGTGCTTCTGTAACATGTTCACAAACCTGATAAATATTCAGGCGAATCTGGGAAGGCTTTCGCAGAGAAAGACTAACATTTTGTTCTTGTATGATTTTTTTAAGTGCCAAGTTTCTAAATCAATAATTTCGAGCTCATTTTTGAACGTTTAAATTTCTCAACATTTAATATGTAATATATTATTTATTTTGTGTTTTTATTGATTTTATTGTGTCCCTTTTTACCAAATATCCCTTTTTAGGGAGGAAATGGAAATGCTCCTTTTTATAAAATAATATCGGAACCCTAATGTAGAAGCTGACAGAGCATTGTTAAATTAACAGAAAAATTATCTAATTCCCACCACTTAAAATGTATCAGACTGGAAAGTCCTCTGGTTTTGAAAATATAATATGAAAGTCGATGACAAGTAACATAGGCCTATCATAAGTGAAAACCGTTTAACGCGAAAACGCGAAAGAAATCGAGAATTTTACGACTAATTACTTGACTTTAATGTTCTTTTTCTTACGTCTACGTATTTTGTTCAGCCTTCCGAGTCATACAATAAAGGATGTCTGGATGAAAGTTATCCAAAATAAAATCATTATACACGTATATCAGAAAGAATTTATATACATTTATGGGTTACGCCATTACAAAGGGAAACTATCAAAGTTTTCTCTACGTATATGACTTTCTCAATGAATTTAAATGTGGTCTCCCTTTGTGGCACGACAATTATCCAGACGATATTCGACCGCGTTCCACGTTGCTTGAAACATGTTTGGTGTTACCATAGCCATAGCGTCCCTTGTGTGGGCTTTCAGGTGTTGAAAGTCGTTGATCTTAACCTGGTAGACAGTGTTCTTCACGTAACACCACAAGAAAAAATCCACTGGGATTAAATCTGGCGACCTAGCAGGCCAAATGATTGATTCATCTCTACCGATCCATCTCATAGTCATCTCTCTGTCAAGGTGATTCCTAATATGGTAGCAGAAATATGGCGGCACATGCACTTAAGATGAGCATGGAAAAAAAACTTTCAGAGTCTTCCTTTCCGATGATATAAACCGAATGTGTGTGAAATTAGTTTCCGAGATATACATTTTGTATTTTGGATACCTATCATCCGGGCACCCGGTATATGAAATGGCCCATTCGGGTGACAGACAAGAAAGATTTCTATCCCTCTGCCGTGTATCTAAGTGTCTCCTTTACTTGTAACCATTGTACATAATCTGACTGCAAATTTAGTATACTCACTATTAGCCTGAATATGGAGGCAGCACGTTCTTCTAGAATGTAAATATCACCTGAAACACTATACGACTTCACAGTTCTCACAACTGCAACGAGAACACACACCGTCATGAACACATGAAAAATTAAATAGGAAAGCTTCAAGTCCGACTCCTCAAAAGAATTTTTATAGAACTCTGGAAAAATAATCAGAGGGGAAAGAAGAAAGAGTAACTTAAAATGTTTACCGCTCGTGACATAGACCCGTGTAGCAACAATAGTTAACATGTAAATTTGAATGTAATTTGGGTATGTAATATCCAACACTGTTACACTGAAACCTGCATGAAAGAGGAGCATGTTCTTTTCTGTGGCAAGCAGGTCTTACTTTGCTATGCATACGTATGTAATAGCATTCCCTGTCGTCTCGCTACGCTTTTCCACTTGTCACGAAGTTAAATGTCACCCTGGAGTACGATAAGTGGAAAATGCTTCCAGGAACTTGCGCTGACTCCTAACATTCGCACAGGCCAGCAAGCAGCACGTCACACTGCGACGATTTCTTGAAAGTTTTAAACATTCTTATATTCGCTATTTGCTACATCTGTCCATTTGTTGCGACCGTCTATCTGCGTCTCGGAATATTCACGTTAACATCACACATGTCAGAACGTCGGTCAGTTAATGTATTGTCACGAATTTGGGGTGTGACTATAGGCGGGGTATGGATTGGATACTGGATTTATTGACCACTTGTATACACCACTCGGAACTACAAATAATTACAGAGCCACTGCTAATCTACACAATTCGAAGATCACCACAGAGCCCGCTAAGCCATTTTCCAGCCTCCTGTGTCATCGATAGTCGTTCCCTAGCAACGGCTTCTAACAGTTGAGATTCTTCAGCTTCCCGCTCTCAGGTCCTCTTATCACAGCCGCCCGTGTAGAATCCTACTCATCTGCCAACCCTCAACTGACTGGGCCCTAGGCTGGCGGCCACTTCACATCCTCATAGTCTTCTCTTCACATGCTGACTTTCAGCTGAAAACTGACAATTGAACTCTCTCGCTCACCAAGCAGCTACTTCATGTCACTTCACTCAACTGAACTGAACTCTGCCGACCTAGTGTTCTCGCTTTATTGTCTCGGGGTGGACCCAATAGAAAATACCGCCTCCAATAATCCTTCTATTATTGTCATGGGAGGTTGCCTAGCGATAGTCTGCGACCGACGGTTAGCAAGCAACGCATGATCCTTCTCGCGATGGTTGCATAGCAACGGTACTACACGTTACAGTATAATATAAATGTGAATGGTTCCATTCCTTTTACATTAGTTAATTGTATATAAAAATACAGTTCTCAGTAAAATGCAGTTTTCATTGTAAAATAATTAAAAGCAATTAAAAGTTTGCATGTTCTGGTGCTTTTTATTAGCCGTCATCAGATCTTCATATTTTAAATGTAATGAGGACGTTTTACAGGTGAGTTTTCGCGAATATGTGTTACATACATTAATAAATTTGATACAGAAGTAATTGTTAAAAATTAGGCTTTTTTCCATAAAAGTAACAAATTACGACCAAAGCTATAAATATTTGTAATTATAATGTATGTAAAACTGTGTGGAATAAATTGTTTTTGTTCTTATAGATAACATACAGTTATAAATTTGTTGTTATTTATTATTTTCATATGAAAAGTCTTCCAGGAATTTTTCATAAAATTTCTCATCACCTTTCCCAATATTTATATTTTTATCTGTTGTCTATGTGTCATATTCATATGTATGTCTCATATTGTGGCATATCTGCTGAAAATCAGCCACCAAAGACAGCCGTCAGTAAGGAACGGCTCTGTAATCACGGCTGTTGCTATGCAATGGCTCAGTAGTCGTGACGTGACTACTGCAACTGACAGACGCAAGAACAGCAGAGTTGCAGAAACTGCTAGCTGAGGACAGGAACAGTTCGGGAACTCAAAGGAAGAGGAACGTTCGCCGTTGGAAGACGTGACTCAGCAGCGCAGTGACAACCGTGACGGAGAGCACTAGTCTGTGTGATACTGATTTATAACGTGAAGTCAAGAGTTGTTTAAGCGTTCAGTAAATCCGATTACCAATCCAATCCAATCCCCGTCTATAGTCACTCAATCACGTGCCAATATGTTTGCGAAAAAGGGAACCTTTGAATCTTCCTCCCTATATCTGAAACACAGACGTCAGATGATGGTGACTTAAAATTTCCAAAATATGTAACCATTCAATTGCCTTTTATTTTTTTTTTACAACGAAAGTCCTATTTGATCGAACTGTGTACTTTTATATAATGCCCAATATGATGACACATTTAATGTATTTTATGCCGACCACAGTGGCCTCGAGGCATGGATGTCTGTGTGCGTTTATTCTGTTATTTGTGTTGCTTTCTTTGTATGTAGCGACCTTACTACGGGCTGATCCCCCGTCCAAGGAGTCCTACCTACTGTATATAAAGTAAGAAACTGAAAAAGTGACCAGGGTCCATATTGACTGTAGGCCATAGAGAGAGAGAGAGAGAGAGTGCGCTTGTATAATTATAGAACCGACCGAGCTGGCGTAGCGACAAAATTCTAGACCAGTATTCGGAAGATTTTCATTTCGAATGTCGGCCTTACTGAAGTTTTCGTGGTTCGTTTCAGTCCCTCCAGGCAAATACTGGGATAGTACCTCGAATAAGCCACGACCACCTCCAACCATATCATTTCCAAATAGTTATTCACCTGTCGCCCAACAATCCGATACTATATATTCTATCTAATAAAAATGTCGGAAAGCCCCCCCCCCCAAATATAGTCAGCGAATGAACAAATGCTTGCATCATTAATTCCGCTGCACATCTGCACGGACGGACATTACTGTGGTTACCATATCCACACCTGCCGTGATGTCACCCAGAGCACTCTCCAGTCGGTACCGTGAACTGTTTCGACAGAATTCAATTGGCCGGAGAGTGCATGTAACCACTAACCTCAACACAGAAGTTTCTAATTTATCTTCAAGTATGCCTATTAGCGGTTCTTAGAAGGGACATTGCATGTGGCATTACAAGCAGTCGACAGCGGTTCGGTTACCAGATAAAGAATAGTTTTTACTTTTTGTTCCAACTGCCTCTACGGCCCACCAAAAGGCAATGACGGTAGCATTTTAGAATTATAGAAGTACAAAATGTGATTTAGCAGTAGAACGAAGCGGTGCAATGACTTACAAATGTAGGTCAGTGTTGTCATCACAATATTGTTGAGCGGGCATGCAGTGCAACCAGGAGCTACAATGAGAGCAGTTGACTGAGCGGTGATTATACGATAAACACTTCGACTTCGGAAGACACGGGAGGTATTGATAAACTTTGGAGCGGCTGGCATGGGGAGGCTATGCACTATAGCACCCAGACCGTCAGTTGATGCGTCGACAGAAGTCCAGCCCAGCCGTGAACCATGGACCTTCGAGAATTTCTGTTCCCCAACGTCACCTTCATTACCATCCAAAGGAAGCGGAACCACGACTTGTAGCTAAGGAATTGCACTGCAGTGTAGAAATCCGATCCCCTGGGGCTCAATTAACGTCGTGACCATTTGTCACCCATGTATCAGAATGTATCTAGTGAAAATTATCATGTATTTAAATATTTTTCTTTTCGTGATCAATCTTATCCAGTGAAGATTGCTGCCTTCTGGGATGTGGTGCCGTGTAGATTTTGTGTAAACCGATGTTTCGAAGAAAAGTATCGCCTCCATTTTCAGGGTAGAAAAATCCGCGAGAGAGGAACCAGGTGGCTGCAGCCACCTGCTCAAGCTGGTTCCTCGCTCGCGGATTCTTCTACCCTGAAGATGAAGGCGGTACAGTGCTCCGAAACATCGGTTCACACAATATCTACACGGCACCACATCCCCAAAAACGGCGTTCTTCATAGTTACCGACGTGAAAACCTCAAATCTTACAGTCTTATCCATTCTCCGCTTTCGAAGGAAATTCGCTGTAGTTACGGCGCGGTGGTGTCAGCTGCCGAAACTTTGTAAAATAACACAGCTTCCATTCAATGTTCATTAAGGTTTAGGGGATCGCTTCCAGACGCTAGTAGAATGACCCTTAAGCAGAGGTAGAACTTCACGTTCACCGGTAGAGAAATCCGAAAGCGCTGCTCGCCACGGACATGATTCTCGGTCAGTATTTGAGCGAGACCTTACAATAGCAAAGCAGGACAGGCGCTATTCTGCCGTGGAAACGTGAGGAACTTTGCTAAATTGATTGTGCATCCATGAAACAACTGATCATTAGCAATTCAGGCGAACAGCGACTGTGAGGATGGCAGTGGGGGACGGGCACAGCTGTTCGCTTTCCCTGCTGGTGGTGCGACGTAGCATAAAGTAACGTAGCACAGAATTGTAGCAGGTGGAGCCCAACACCCAACCTCGGGCTACGTCACTTAAAGCAGTATCAGTCTGGAATTATGCACATAAAAGGGAAGAAGAACGTACCTGAGACTGAGAAACAGTATGCCTATACACCTATATATTGTCATTTTTATTTTAAGCCTTCATTTGGCATATACTGGAGAATATAGTAATTCGTCCACTCCCAGCCTAATTGCTTTTCAAGTAGTACATATCCCTGAATGTTTTGTGAGAAGCGCGATATTGTACTATATTTTATAGACAACCCATAATATGGATCAATATTCGGTGCAAGTTCAACACCTTAACGCTAACCGACACCTGATGATGACCCAATGAATGTCGAAACATATAGTACCATTTAAGATTTATGATTTCACTGTAAACATTAATTTGTGTACCTCTTAAATTTTTATGTTGACACAAAGCAGCAGGCTCTAACACATAAAAGAGGAAGAAAACGTTTTTAACTTCCGTAGCAGCTCATAATGGCCGCCTCTGTGGTCTAGTGATCAGAGTTCCTGCCTACAGAGCCAGAGGTTCGGGTTCGATTCCCGACGCTACCAGATTTTCTGAGAAGTAGTGGGTCTAGAACGGGGTCCACTCAGCCTCATGAGGATAACTGTGGAGCTATTTCAAGGAAATAGAGACTCGGGTCTAGAAAACCGAAATTAAC
The DNA here is from genome assembly GCF_002891405.2 of Cryptotermes secundus. Taxonomy (NCBI): domain Eukaryota; kingdom Metazoa; phylum Arthropoda; class Insecta; order Blattodea; family Kalotermitidae; genus Cryptotermes; species Cryptotermes secundus. The sequence continues at coordinate 1,534,746 of NW_019738957.1, read as the reverse complement.
GGCCGTGGGGATTCTTGCGCCGACCACGCGACACCCTCTATCCGCTAAAGTTGGCACTGACTTCGCGGACAAGCGGCGGTCGCTAGGTCGGTATGGTTCGCTTGCCGACTCAAGCCACGGAGTTTGTTTTGTTTGTTAGTAGCTCACAATTTCATTGTTAAAATTCATGGTAATTTCATGTATAAACTCAAAGCTTCAAATGAGAATTCTCATTTAACTAATGTAATAATAAATAGCGTATTCAGAGCAGAAGATGAGCCGGGATAACTCAGTCGACATGGCGACGGGCTAAGGGCTGGATGGCCCGGGTTCAATTCCCGACTAGGACAAATTTTTCTCTCCTCCATAGCGTCCAGACCGGCCCTGGTTCCTACCCAGCCTCCTGTCCAATGGGTATCGGTCTTAATTTCCCGGAGGCAAAGCGACCGGGGAGTGCAGCTAACCATTCATCTGCAGCTAGAACCAACAACAAGAACGGTGGACCTATACCTCCACTCCCCATCACGTCTTCATTGTATAGTGCATAATTAAATAATCATAGGGACAACTTCACCTTGTACCTTTTTCGGAGCAGAAAGGAACAGTGTTTTTAAGCGACATATTTCCTTTTGCGTTCTAGGTATTAAATCGGGTGCCTACTAGTATCGACGTTATTAGAAATTATAAATTACATTAGTTAAGCTCCTCTCCGAACAGCATGACGCTACCCCGATGAGACTTTAGGGCTACATTTCCAAGAAGTCCTGGTCTCCTTTATCTATCTCTCTCATATGTGCGTATCTGTCTTTTGTAAGAGGGTTCTGTAGGCCGCGCCATAGCTCAAGCGATTAGTCGCTGACTTCCCACCGCGGAGGCCCGGGTTCGATCCCGGGTCTCGTCAAGTGGGATTTTTGGTCGACAAAGTGGCGCTGGGCGGGGTTTTCTCCGAGCACTTCGGTTTCCCCTGCAAATCTTCATTCCACAAAATTCTCCATCATCATAATCATTCGGGGCAGGCTGCAATAGGCGAATCAGTGGCCGCCGTTCCGAGTGGACCCAGTTGAACTCCAAATAAGGACACATCACAGGAGACAGTATACACAAAATATAGGAAGAACGACTCCCATAGTGGAAGAATGACGTAGTACGCGAGTTTGAGTTAAGACGTGTGGGATGGTGGATATTAACAAATTTTGATATATATAAATTTTATTATAGTTAGCGAAGAGTGTGCATTTTAGATAATTTTATAAACGACACATGATGGCGAGGAATGCAGTAGCTTGACGTAAATAACATCTGAGGAAGGCACAGTGATGCCGAAACATGTAGTGAAGTGACATGTGAGACTGAGTGCACTACAAGACGACCAATATACATATCATGGAAGAGAACCAGTGCAACAGGACGCTAAAATACAACATAATAATATTTCGTCAACATCAGACCATTGCTAAGCGCATAATAATCAACCAAATATCATTATACTATTACAAAGAATTATTTTTCGTTTATAATAAAAGAACTAATCGCGTTCACGTACTACGTACTTTACATTGGTCTGATGAAGACGACATATCCTCGAAACATCCTTTCTGATCATTTGACGTTCTCACAGCGGTTTTTATGAAGTCAAATCTTCTGAGATATAACACCGTGAAGTCCAGTGAAATTCAACCGACGTTTCAGATGAACACACTTCTTTATTTGATGCCTACTTCATTCTGGTTTTTGACTTGACTTATTCTTCAACCCCCAAAGATGGAGGCGACATGCTCCTCCGAAAAGTCAGTTGTCTCTCAACTGATTACAAAGTATTATATCGCAGAACATAGAACTTTTCTTGTAATCTCATAAGTGTAATTGTATATAAGAATGTTTACATGTTGATGGGATCGGAAGATAAGACGATTAATCCGTAATTTTGGAGAGAGTTCACTTCAGGGGCCAAGAAGCATATTGGAGATAAACATTTCATGAATAATACTGAGAAAGAGTGTGAACACAGGAAGTGGATGAATCTCTTTCAAAATCATGTCCAGTGGAGGATTTTGATATTAGCGGCTTTGAACCTTTAGGTTTTCCTCCCAGATAGAGAGGGAGAATTATTCACCTAGTTACTTACAAAATTATTGTTAACTTATTCAGTTGTAGCAGTCCATTAAATATTTCTGCTCACGGAAAAATAAAAGGGGCGGTTATTGCTGCAGTTATTCTGAAGAGGAATGACTTTAATCAACCTTATATATTCTCCGATATCCGATTACCATATACAATTTCCAGTCTCTGAAATAAAAGACTGTAAAATTGTTTCCACTTTAGAAGTTCGTATGTACTCTACAAGTGAGAAATTCATCACACATCATTTAAAATCATATACCTGGGGTGGCCTCTTGTAGCAGGCAAATTTACACGTGATTTAATTAAAATGCGGCAATTAATTCAAAGGGAATTAATGAGATACAGACACGCACACAGACAGACGAGTTGACCTTACACTTGACTACCCATCTCATTTGGTGCTATATAAATTCTGTAGTCGAAACAGTGATATTAATTAGCCTAGAATCTATGAATCGTAAAGTGGACCACCAGACATGCTCAATAATACGAAGTGTAAAGTCGTTTCCATGGCAACAACGCCCGACGTTAATACATGTTACATTACGAAACAACTGAACTCTGAATACATTTGTACCATTCACGTTGCTTCTCACTGTGTGGTGTAGGGTGGGGCTCACATTACATACCTCGTGAATTTGTTCTGATAATTATTAACTTATACACCCAAACCGATAAATTTAACTAATCTATTTTAAGGGAATGTACTACGACATCTAGCAGGATAATACATAAACAAGCCTTAGTCTCAGGTGGGACATGCAGAAAACGTATAAACATGTTGCCATTAATTTGCAGCGACACTAGAGCCATCTCCGTGGTATCAAGTATAATTAAAACAAAACACAAATCACAAGCGCGCCTACATTTTGCCACAAGTACAATCCACTTCAGTGTAAATGACTCTTGAACAATCCGACTTAATACAACCCTCTGAATACCTTTGAATAAAAATAAGATTGACAGAGAGAAGAGATAGAAATATCTCACACTGATCCATGCTCATATATGAGTAAATTAATGGTTACCTCTTCGGGGTATATGAAGATGCGACTGCTTAAAGAGAAACTAGAACACTACAAATGAGTAAATACAGATATAAATGATAATTGATGCTTTAGGCCTAAATACACGTATTCCTAACACCTTAAAACGCGTCCACATTACTCGTGCTCGTGCTCGTGCTCGTGTGACTCGCTATGCTCGCGAGTAATATGGACGATATGACAACTCACGAGACAAGCAAATTTTTAATTTTTAATTTAAAAACTATAGCCAGTAAAGTAAAATAGGACTATAGCCTATACACTCTACGAGTAAATATACGGATCCTCACGCGCCGAAGCCTGGCGAGCAACTGAAGTAGTGTGGACGAAGATTTACGGGCACAAGTAAAAGACAGACGAATCTCCCGACAAGCACAAGCCTGGCGAGCACGAGCACGAGCACGGGTAATATGGACGCGCCTTTAAACTTGAACGACATGCAATCAAAAGAATCATACTTTCTGGGCAACATGCTTGTTGTCGGTTTCTTCCTTACATAAATTTCAGCCCTGAAAATAGAGACAACATATTCCTCCGAAACATCGGTTGACTTTCATCGAAATACATGGTGATATATCCGAAAGATATGACTCGACAAAAGCACCGCTATGAGAACCTCAGTTCCAACACTTTTAAACTCAAAGTCTATCCTCGAACCCGTAATATTATTCTTAACACATAAGAATTCTTGGTAGAAATCAATATTTACTTCCCTAATCTACACCCATTTGGAACTTCGATAAAAATTGTCAGTGCTTCATTAGTCGCTGTGATGTGTCTAAAAGATAAATATATATTTTGTGTGGGCTTCTTATTCTTCTATATTCCACAAACATTTCTTCAAGAAAGCTAATGAAATTTTAGAAAATTTATTGTGACATAAATTTTTTGGATCATACATGAAGTCACACTAATGTAGTCCACAACTTATAATTCTGAATCTTCACCATGTTATTTTTATTGCTAGTAGATAATTTAATGTTGTAAAAGTGTGTTTTCAGGAGCCTTGGAGTCATTTCAAATTCCGCTGCAGACTAGTCTTTGAAGCAACCTTCATTGCCGTGCCTTGCCATTGAATACTACGAACATCGGCCTTTACGTTTAAAGTTATGTGGAAAGCAGGCATAATTCACTGGTATAAGGATATATTTTTATTATTATAATTATGGCTCTACAGCCCTTTGTCGGGCCTGAGCCGCTTTTTCAGTTTCTGAATCTATACAAATTCGGTAGGACTCCTTGTGCGGGGGATCAGCCCGTCGCAAAGCCTCTACCTACACACAGAATAAACTCACAGAGACATCCATGCCTCGAATGGGAGTCCAACTCAGGAACCCAGTGTTTGGCAGGGAGAAGACCCTTAGACGGATGGCCACTGTGATGGGCAACAGAAAGGTTAAGAGAGTGTAAAGCTGTAACCCTGCATCCACTCCCACATACATAGATAAGATGTGGTGCGTATTTAAATACAAGGAACAATTTATTTTGTTTCCAGCCTTAACTGCTACCACAAATCCGTCTCAACCCGTCACTGAACGTCGTTTTTGCACCGAGTTTCTGATTTTACCAGAGGCCACCATCCCTTACTGCATGAAATGGCCACCGCGTTATGGACACATGAACAACTTGCGTTACTAAACTAGTAGTAATAAAAAATCAGACATTATTAATGGATTAAATGACCGAATAAAATTGGATTTTATTACCCATGTAAGGATAATGGATTAATAAAATGTTAAAAAGTTACGTACCACTATTTATCCAGTCTTGTAAGAATTCCACTTCTTCTTCTATGCACACAAAACACAATCAATTTAACCTAGAAATAATCTGTATTCACGCGCACCGCACCAAATGACGCGTTTTACTGAGCAGACGTCGGCAGTAGCTCAAAGCGCACTCATACCAAAGAAGTGAAAGGGAAGAGGCGAGCCATGTGAGCACAAGGGGCTGGAAGAATCATTGTTTCTCCGGCCTAACAGTCAAATAGGCAAACACGAAATGGTTTGACAACCTGTAGCGCTCATAGTTTTGGCTACTCAGTGACCAAAACTCCATTCTTACTCCTGTATGAAGAGCCCTTTCCGGAAAGAGGTCTCAGTTTCCTACATGAGTTGCTGGAGGGTCCTACTGTGATGAAGAAACAAATTTTACTTCCTGATGAAATTTTTAAACCTCCATATATATTGATATTAAATATCAAAATTATAGATTGTAATCAAATTTCTCGATCATGGATATCGTAATTAACGACCAATGTACTTTCTGACCGCATTTACTGATAACCGAAGTTACTCTAATTAATGATAAAAGTTATAATTCCTTGTAACATATGTTAATCATCATAGATACCGTACTACAACACCAAAATTATGCTTTGTAACCAAGAGCCCTCAACTGGTCCCTATCCTGAGCCCGATTAATCCAAACCACACCATCCAATCCTATCACTCTAAGATCCAATTTAATATTGTCCACCCACCTCCGCCTTGGTCGTCCCAGTGGTCTCTTTCCTTCTTGCTTTCCCACCAATATCCTATATGCATTCTCTTCTACCCATCCGTGCTGCATGCCCTGCCCACCTCATCCTCGTTGACTTAATCATTCTAATTTTACTTGTCGAAGAGTACAAGTTATGAAGCTCCTCATTATGTAGTTTTCTCCAACCTCTTGTCACTTCATTCCTCTTCGGTCCAAATATTCTCCTCAACACCCTGTTCTCAAACACCCACAGTCTAGTCCATGATATGTATATTGGCCGTCTTGTAGTGCACTCAATCTCACATATCAGTTCACTACATGTTTCGACATCACGGTTCCATCCTCAGGAGTGTTGTTTACGTCAAGCTATTGCATTGCTCGCCATCATGTGTCGTTGATAAAATTATCTAAAATGCACACTGTTCACTAACTATAATAAAATTTATATATATCAAAATTTGTTAATATCCATCATCTTACACGTCTTAAATCTATGTTTCTCCTTTAATGCCAGAGACCCAAGTTTCACATCCATACAGAACCGCAAGCAATTATACTTTTGTATATTCTAATTTCTATGTTTTTGGACAGCAGGCGAGAAGACAAAAGGTTCTGGACTGAATGGTAGCAAGCATTACCCGAGTTTAATCTCCTCATAATTTCCTCCTGAATCAGATTTTGATTTGTTATCATCGTTCACAAATATTTGAACTGTGCCACATTTTCGAAACATCTGTTTTCTATCGTTATATCATGATTTTCCTCTGCATTTTGGTGACGAGACAGTAACATATACATAGTTTTCTCTGTGTTTACTTCTAGACCAACCTTCTTACTTACGTCAACTAAAGTATTTTGTGTTCTTCTTTAGGTATTTGTATTATCACCCGTAGATTCACATCATTAGCATAGACCAACAGGTGATGTGTCCCATTTAATATCAGTCCCACCTGGTTTTAGTGTACCTTTCTAATTGCATATTCTAAGGCAAAGTTGAAAAGGAGTGGCGACAAAGCATCTCATTGTTTTATCCCATTCTGGATAGGAAATTTATTAGACAAATGTTTACCTACAAGGACTTTAACATACGTTTCTTTAAACACATTTTAATTAGCCTAAATAGTTTCATGGGTACACCAAACTCTATCAGAATATTGTACAATACTTCCTTCCTACCTGAATTATAGGCCTTCTTGAAATCTAATTGATGTACTGTCTCATTGTACTCCCATTTTTTCTCCAGTATCTGACGATACTGGATGACTGATCTGGATAGTCTCTTTCCAAAAACAGAAGATCGCATTAAGTGGAGGAACTGTTTTGGAAGAGATTGTGGACCTGTCGTCTGACAGATTACTGATGAATGAATGAATCTGACGAATGCAAAAGTTCTGATCATTAGTTGATCTGATACATTGAGACCTACACTGATGATTCCAAATAATTTCATCTATATATAGACTTAGCCTTGAGAGACGAATATTGGATAAAATTTTGCATGAAGTTGAAAAGAGAGATTTCCCACAATAATTAAAAGTCAGTTATATTACCCTTCTTTGAAATGGTACAATAATAGACTCCTTCCACTGGTCAGACAGTTTTCCCTAATGCCAATGAGCTGTAATTAGCAAATGGATCTTAAAAAGTAACCTTTTGCCTCCTGCTTGAATAAGTTCTCCAAGAATTTGATCACCACCTGGCGATTTATAGCTTTTCAATTTTGCAATAGCAATTGCAACCTTAAATCTGCTGGGATCAGGTACTAACGGCTCAGCTGTATGGATTTCTGTCTGCCTAACATCACTGACCCAATGTACATTCAGTAACTTCGGTAGTTCTTCTTCCTACTCAAAACACTTGCGAATCTGCCATTAGATCACCATAACCATCCTTCACTAAGTTACTTCTAGGTTGGTAACCCCTCTTAAAGTCATTTATTCCTCTGTACAGGTCTCTAATGTTCTTGTTTTTACTCTTTGTTGCGCTCATCAATTTTGCCTTTCAAGTATTCCTTATTTTTTACTGAAATGCCTGCTGGTTTCAGATTATCCCCATTTACATGTATTTCGCTTGAATCCTGTAACCATTACAATCTGGCTTGTTTCCTTCGGTTGAATAATTTTGAGCATCTTTCATCGAACCATGTTTTATGTTTCTTCAGTTCATAATAACCTATACTCCCTCTGACAGAACTTTTCATATTCTAATACGTAGATTTCCAAACTTTATTAACGTCCACCTCAGTGTATAAGTTTTCCAAAGCTGCGAACCTATTTGAAATTTCAACACGATATTGCTCTTTGCTGTCGACCTAGTTTAATTTCTCGAGATTGAACTCATCCGCATGATTTCTGTGTGTTGCTTTTCACTCACTGCTAGTGTTTCCCTAAATTCGCCACCATCAGCGATCGGACATCAAGTATACTAGAATGCCTTCTCCTATCTGTCAGTATATTGTCAATTTTGTTGTGCGTCTTCCATCAGATGTCCAAGTAAATTTATGCAATTTAGATAAGGGTAGATAGTACTTTTGACAATAATATTTTTGGATATGGCAAAGTTTACTACTCTACTCTACTCTAACTCCATTTTTTTTCCTTGGCACTACAGCCCCAGTGGGCCTAGACCTACCTCCATGAACTTCTCCGTTCACTTCGGTTTTCTAGATCTTACACATTCGGTAGGACTCCTTGGGCGGGTGATCAGCTCGTCGCAAGGCCTCTACCTGTACACAAACACAGAAAATCGCACACACACAAACTAACCATCCATGACCTGAGTGGGATTCGAACCCACCATCCCGGTTTCCAAGCGAGCGAAGACAGTACATGCCTTAGACCGCTCGGCTACCGTGACCGGCAATGTATAAGAATAATACATATGAATTCAGTTCGTACCTCACAGGAAACACGTTCGGCTACTGTGACCGGCAGTGTAACTCCATTATCATTACTAATTTCGTGTAAACTCTCATTCCAATCGTTGGTATCAAAATGATTTCCCTCCCTACATTCGCATTGCAATCTCCTAACAAAATGTTCATATGGTGTATAGGGAATTTATGGAATACACGTTCTAGTTCTTTGTAGAACCTGTCCTTCGTATCATCACCATATGATAATAATAATATACCATTTTATTTGAATGCAGTTGTTTCAGTACTGTTTCTGATCCTTCATCTTAATTTACTTGTTTTCTCAAAATTATTTTCTTCTAGAAAGCTCCCATTCCTTTCTTCCTGTGCTCTTTAACTCTATTAATCTAACATTTCTCCTGCCGTCTACCAACCTACACATATAATGAGCTAACGAAATAGATACGAGTGTTCTTTCGGAAGTTAATATTAGATCAGCTGACTACAAACTCTCTCTATTATTTTCTTTGTAATTTATTTCATGATGCTGCCAGTATCTCAGATTGTGTAGCGTGAAATTTTAGGATGACTAGTGAATAAAGAGTGGAAAAATGTGAAAGGAAGTGGTCGTGGCCTAATTTATTTTGTATCCAGGTGTTTGCCTGCAAGCACTGAGGAAGAAACACGAAATACCCTCAGTCAGGATAGCTAGAGATTAGAACCGAGCGCGTGCCAAACACAAGTTTAAAGAGTGACCGCTACGTCAACCTGCTTCTTTCGTTGCTTTAGTGGAGCCAGAAATCGAATTATAGTATTCAAAAGACAGCCAGAGGAGCATAGGCCAAACCAGTTTCATCCATTCAAAATATCAAATATTATTTCTTTAGGTACATTTTATTATTTTATTGCGTTCTATGCATAAGTTTCTCAAATGTTCTTTTTCCCTTCAGGTTTTCCAATAAAAGTTTTGTGTGACTTCATATCCTCCATATGCGTGCTACATGTTGTACCGTTCTGACCCTACTTAATCTTTTCAACCTAAAAAATGCTGACATTCCTTTTTTTCCTTAATTTATTGTGTTTCTTACTTTATTGTGCTCCTTCGTTAGTTTTATTTCCTCCTTTCTTTCCGTCTCCTGACTGTACTACTTTTATGGTGTTTCTCCTGCACCGTCTACCGTTTATGTTCGGCATTCTATAATGTTTCTCACATTTCTTTATCAATTTATTTCATGAGTCGACGAAGGCAACGATATCTGAAAACATTATGTTCAATTTGCTCAATACAGTGTATAGTTTTAGCATGCAGTCTTTGGTAACAGCTCCTGCACTTCAGAATCATGGTATGAAGGCGTATATCTGGCGTATAGATATTACTCCACGCATGCTGAATTCGCTCGTATAAGGAACCTTGTACCTGGCTGTCCTCAAGGATTGTTTTCATTAACTCCTGCTTTCGACAGTTCCAGCCGGACAGGAATGGTGACACAATACGTCCCTACGTCCTCCTGCAAGGGCTAAAGACAATCCGAGCTCAGAACTTTCAATGTCGACATGCAATCTAAGGCCATGATGCGAAATGTCCTTCGCGAACACATTAAGGGGCTTCACCGGAAATAAGGTAGCACAATGGAGAACAGTCATGATTATCAGACTAATTAATAACGTTTGTTCAGATGTAGAACTTACAGATTAACAAATAGAAGAGGATATGCTCATAGTGTTCAACAATCTGCCACAAAGTATTAAAAACTTGGGCAATGATACTAAAAAGTTTAAATCAGAGTTAAAGAATTATCTACATGCTCATTCCTTCTACTCTTTAGATGAATACTTCAATGTAAATAGAGAATGATGTAAAATTAAGTTATATTAATTTTTAAGCTAAAATTGCCTGTACTTATGTATGTAACATTTTGACTTGTTCTGTATCCAAAGGTACTAACCTGCTTAGGATTTATAGAATGTAAATAAATTCAATTCAATTCAATAAACAGAGAAAAGTTAAATACATGAAACTAGGCGCCGTGACCTATTTGATGGTACTAGACCAACATTAGTGTAGCATGATTAGAGAAAACAAAGAAAACATCATTTAGGGCATTCGATTACATTATAAGGAATCCAATGGATGACTCTGTAATAAGTCCAAAATATCAGGGTTACATCAGTCTGATTGGTACATTGAAACACCATACAAAGCTTTCAGTAATTGGTGATACGATGATATGTAATAAGAATTCAGTATACTGAAATTTTAAAATGATCTTTGTAGATTCTCATATTACAGTTGTACAAGTAATTAATAGAAGAGGTTTTATGTCATCCGGAAGGGAAAGAAACAAGATTGCGCTACGATAATTTGCCTTTTAAAATCAAGATGTGAAAGGTTTGTTTCTTAATGACCATTTGAATTTCTTGTTGCTTTATGACCATAATTCAGTCTAACAAAGAAAACACTTAGTCGTAATATATTAATAAGAAAGCCCTAGATTATCATGAACAATTTCTCGAACATTTTATTAATATAATAAACATGAAAGAGTAATAAATTTTTAGAAAATGTAATTGGACTCCTGAGCGCTATTTATGAAATAATTGTTACATCAGATACAACCTCCGAAGGGGCAAGAAGCAGCAACAAAAACGGATTATTGGTAAAGAAATTAGCTTGTCCTTTATTACGGCTTCAAACCTGCACTTCCATTAAGAGAATTTATGTTACGACAATTTTGAGTGTCTGTTATCATCAAAGACCTCTCGCTTCTTCATCTTGTACGATAATTCGGGCTTCTGATTCTTATGTGACGTCGGTTCCTGTCCGTGGTCTGTGTGCGCACTTCTCCCCTCTACTTTCTCTACTGACCCCTTCTCTCCTTCCCCTTCCGAGCCGACTTAGCGGCCTAACGTCTGGAGCTCTAGGCTCTTGGTTTTCCAACCGTCGATGGGGTAGGTTGTTCTCGTTTCGAACCACCGGTCGAGGTCATCCTCGACCGTCTAAATTAATTTCTCTACATAGTATTCTATCTTAGAACAGCGAACTCTGCAATCATTCTCATACAGGTATTTACATTATGTTTGTATTCTTTCTTTATTAATATATTATATTTATTCTTTGTTAATATTTGATTTGGTTATTTCTGTTTGGGTATTTCCGCCTTGCTGATTTCTTTGTCCTCCCCTGCTCGCCCTGTCCTGTGATCACGTGAACCTAAATGCAACCTGAAGGATCCTCTGTAGGGTACTTACGCATCACTTAACCTGTGTCATTTGTACATCTCTAAAACTATGGTAGCTGAATCAGTCATTTCATGACCACTAATATCCAAACAATCTCGAATCTGAACCAGTTACCTCTATCTCCCACCCAAACAATATATGTGTATGTTTCCTTTTACATCAACATTAATGTTTACATACCATTTTTATCTATATTTGAAATTTGTTCCCAGAGCACTGAGATATTCTGAACTGTGACGCATTTTAGTTTCACATGGTAGACATCTGCAAGGCTATACGGAGTCACATCCAAGAAGAGTGTCATTTTAAACATTCATCATGTCAAGAACATGAAATCTCATATATTTTCCGAGAGAATTACCCTTCAAAATTCTGTATTCGTTCATTGTCCCGCCTATCCTAGCTACATGACCAGCCCACGTCTGCTCTATAGAATTTACCATCATGGGTGACTAGTATAAGTCACGAAACTACTTTTTGGAACCAAGCATTTTCTGGAACATTTTATTTGTAATTTAATTTAATTGTGGCGTCTGTGATGTGACGCCTCGTAATCAGGTAGATCGTTACTGACGTTTCGAAGGAACTGTCTTTCTTCATCTTCAAAGTTGAAGAATGAAGTCTTGTACACAGAAAGTGGAGGTAGAAGGTTCGTCCGAAACGTCGATAATTATCTACCAGAGTACAAGACGTCACTCTTAGGAGATGACAATTTCCATTGTCACCAGAATGAAAGTAGGTGTTGTTACTGAATAAATCGTCTTTACAAGTCCTATAAACTGCATCGTCAGAAGGAAAAGGCCAACGGATTTGGTGATTACATACCGGCCGGTAAGTCATCCCGTACACATCAGAATGATGATGCACGAGTATGGAGCATTGGTGATATAGTGACTGACTGGGAAAACTTAATTACTCGCTGAAGCGGCTCCGGGGCAGGTTTCAAATTCTTTTGATAGTCCCATTTCATTTAACTGCCACACTCGTGCACAAGACATTCGCCATGGCCGAGCAGCCAACACGACGGCAATACAGTGGCCTGCAGCCGGGGCTTCACCTGTGACCATCATTTCGCTGAACCCAGAGTGAAGAATTTGGCTTGAACATATGCAGACTTTTAAATTTGTCTGTACACAGTTTGTTGTTACTTGTAACTTCCGCAGCTGATATATCATTATTTGAAGACACGAAAGAACAAAACAACATATAAATACTAGAGGGTTAATTTCACTTCTCTCTAGTCACAACCGTGTAATGAATTGCAAACTATCGCTGAACAATTTTACGGGAATTGCGTTATAAATTCTAAAGGACTTTAATCAATATGAAATAATAGAAACTACACATTTAAATATGCAATAAATCAAAGTGTTCTGAAAATCATTTTCACAGACCAGCGGTATTTAACGCCGAGTAATATTTCATTCTGCACTTTCAAAGAATGATTAGCGACCTAGGACAACCGCACGGCCTTAGTGTACACCAATACTGGGATACTGAATTCGAGCCCCGCTCTCATTAAGGATAGAAATATTTCTACCACCTGTCTAGGTACTGTTCAGAAAACCTCAACAGTAAAGAGACCGTGTCAAAATTGTGTTTTAGGGAATAAAAATATATTTGGACCGACGAGATATGAAGAGACAAGAGGTTGAACAAAACTGCATAATTAGAAACTTCATAACCTGTACTCTTCTCCAAGTATAAGAATGAACAACTAAAGGAGGAGGATGGGCAGGGCATGTAGCACAAATGGGACGAAAAGAAATGCGTATAGGATATTGGTGGGAACACTAGAAAGACCAAGACGTAGGTGAGTGAACAATATTAAAATGGATCTTACTACACATAGGATGGGATGGTATGGATTGGATTGATGTGGCTTAGGATAGGGACCAGTGGAGGGCTCTTGTGAACACGGTAATTAACCTTCGGGTTCCATAAAATGCTGGGAAGTTCTTGAGTAGCTGCACAATTGGCGGCTCCTCTTCATGAGCGAGGGACAAATAAAAGGAATGATGATAATGATAATGATGCGATGCACCATGTAGGTTCAGGGAGCCAGAAATCTTGTGGCTGTCTTTCGTTTCAGTTTCTTTTATGGCTAGTGGGGTGGGACTAAGTCCCTTGTACTGCGGCCACTTCTGGCCTATTGTACCAGCCCCAGATGATAGGAGAGGGTGATTGTGGAGCAATTGGTGGAATGAAAATTGGCAGGGGAAACCGAAGTACTCGGAGAAAACCTGCCCCAGCGCCACTTTGTCCACCATAAATCCCACTTGACCAGACCCGGGACCGAAGCCAGGCCGCCGCGGTGGGAAGCCAGCGACTAACCGCTTGAGCTATGGCGCGGTCTTTCGTTTCAGTTTACTTCGGGAAGAGTTCTACTGTTCACGCTGTCTGAGAGATTTAGAAAACACGTACTTTCTTCTGCTTCCCTTCTGTATTACTTAATTTCTCCCTTTTCCTCTGTGTCTCAGAAAAGGCAATTGTATGGATCTGTAAAGATATTAGTAATAATATTAATAAATAATACTAATAAAATAATGAAGATAGTGTGATGCATATACCCATATACACATTCCCAAAGAATACGCTCTCAGCAATAGGACATCAATTGCTAGGTAACGGACCAATAAACAAGCATTCTTGACCACAGAAGACCGTGTTTTCTGCGGGGTCCTTGACGAGAAGTTAGCAGAGGGCACAGTCAGCTGTAGTTCATATCAGAATTGAAGGAGTACAACGGAGTACAACAGAGTTCATCTGGAAGTCAGAATAGTTCCCGTGGAGTCTCCAGTCGGAAGATGACAGTGTGTCAGGCAGCGATTTCTGAACTGTTGTAAAGGCTGGGGCATCAGAAAATATGGGGGATAATAAGAGAATCAGTAATTAGTTCACAAATGAATATAAAACATATAACATGTGATGCTCGAACTTGGAAAGAAACATTTTTTTCTCTACATTTCGTCCATCAGTACTGATACACTTGTCACATTGCTTTACCAGTGCGTCGAAACCCGCAGCATAGAAGTCTGTTGTCTCAGCCACTATCATACCTCTCTTTCAACTTCTTCGTCATCTGTGAAACTTTTCCCACCAAGGTGTTTTGAGAGGAGCAAACTGATGGAAAGCACTGTGGGCCAAGTTCTGGATATAAAGCGGACGTTCAAGAAGGTCCCACTGTATTTCTGGAATTATCTCTTGGGTTCCTCGGTCTGTATGTGGTCTGGCAATGTCACGTCTTCTATTGCGACACACTAAATAACTGCGTAGTGTCATTAAGACCAAAGGCGTGGAGTGCTGACATCCGGTACAGTGCTCCTCCGTGACAATGCGCGTCCGTACACAGCTGTTCGCTCTCGAGCAATGCTGGAGTGTCTCAACTGGGATTCGTTTGACCACCCTTCTTACAGCTCTGATCTCGCTCCGAGCGTCTATCACCTGCTTACCTACAGGAAGACGAAGGTGGAAGGATTAATATTAAAATTGTTCTGACAGCATAATCATGAACACACTAGATCCCGATTTTGTATGTTTACTTGAATCCTCCTTAGAATTCTCCTGTGTCACCTACCAATTTGTCACTGCTGTTAAGCCCTATTGTATAAGAAGTATAGTGAATCATTTTCTGCAGAAATTTGAAACAATTGAAAAGGCGCCCGCGTCAAATTATAAAGGAAATGGCTGCAAGAACCGTACAGTCTCACACTGAGCATGCAGAACGGAAGCGACGTCTGAAATAGAAAGGAACAAGTACAGAAGGGCACATCAATACGTCGAATTTCAGCCTTTCTTTAAAAAAGTTACTCTTTGCCTTTCGCATTGATTTATTATGAGGATCTCACGAATACGTTTCTACTTTCCAGGCACTCTTAGTCAGCCACCTAATCCTCGCTCACCCTCCCGTAACTTCTTATCTGTCCCCTCAGCCCCAGAGTCCCCCCCTCTAAACCCAGCCAGAAATGCGAAGTTGCTTAATGATTTGTAGCAGCAATCACAGCAGAATCCAGACGGTTCTCAGAGAGAAACAAGTACAGACTAGGGATTTCTCTGCTAGAAAATTACGTCTCGGATAAACACAGTTTAATTTACAATCCCAGAGGAAAGTGTCAAAGTCTTTAATATTATTATACTTGATTTGTTTCTGAAATATTCGTATATATATATATATATATACGAACGAAAAATTTAATACTTATAGGTAGTCGTTCAATGAAGCATGGAAAAAACTGGGATTTAAAATGAATTAAACTTAATGTAACTAACAAATTACATATATACACATAACATTGCTGGAAGTTCCACTTATCCATTTAAATTAAAATCCGACAAATAACTAAATATATATAGGGCCTAGTCGTAATTATTTAATAAGCAATTAAGTAAAAAAGGTAAAGTTGTCCCTGTGCTCACTTAATTAAGCACTATGCCATTAAGGCCTATGGGGAAGTGGATGTATAGATTCACATTTTCTTCACCTCGGCACTATCTGAAGGTGAGTGGTCAGCTTCACGCTCCAGCCACTTTACTTCCTGGGAAAGAGTCCCCGGTACCCATTGGATAGGAGGCTAGGTGGACCCCAGAGCCGGTCTGGACGACTTGGAGAAAATTCTTGACTCTACCGGAACTCGAAATCCTACCCCTCAGTCGTCCAGCCCGTAGGCAGTCGCTATACCGACTAAGCTACCCCGGCTCTTGCAATTAATCAATTAAGTAATTATTTAAGTAATACTATTAAGATGGAATGACATGAAAGAAACGCATGTAACAGTAACATTCGGGTAATAATAATTCCGCATAATATTTCGTCTACATCTGCCAGACGACTCGATGGTGTACGTAAGGGTTCATCAAGTCCTTACATAACTTGGCTCTTAAAATGAAACATATTCCAAACAGTGTCAAACAACTCATAACATTTTGGTTAATATCTACAATGAGTAGCTGTACGAGTATATACAGAGTGCTTCAGTGAATCGGGCGATTTGGCAGCGGTGTTTTTCCCTGGATTGTTTGGAGTGGGGAGGATGCCACTACTGCCACCCAGTAGCCTACATTAAAGCGTTTTAGTTGCAATGGGGCCGAGGACTGGAGCACAAGGTTCTTTTGCTGTGAAAGACTTTTACAAAAACGGTGACAGTTTTGTGATCGCTCAGCGTGAATTTCGAAGAGAGTTTGGTGTTCATTGCAATCGTGCTGTTCCATCTGCCCAAGCCATCAGGACCTGGGTTCAGAACTCTGAGGATACTGGTTCTACACTAAAGAAGAAAGGTGGTAGCATAAAAACAGCACGTACACCCGAGAATGTAGCGGCAGTGAGAGAAGCCATTGAACGAAGCCCACGCCGGTCTGCGCGTCGCCACGCTACGTCCCTCGGGCTGTCCGAAGCCAGCGTTCGGCGGATTTTGCACAAAGATCTCCACTTCTGCCCCTATAAAATCCAAATTACTCATGCACTACACGAACACGGCTATGAAAACAGTCGATTTCTGCCAGACTTTTCTGCAATAAATTAATCAAAACCAAGATGGCGTTAACAAGTTACTGATGAGCGACGAAGCTCATTTCCATTTGTCGGGGTTTGTTAAGAAGCAAAATTTCCACTATTGGTCAGCCACAAACCCAAAGAAATTTATGAGAGACCACTTCTCGGTTCCAAAGTCACAGTTTTGGGCGCGATATCTTCGTTTGGAATTACTGGCCCGTACTTCTTTGAAGATGAGTGGAAAAGAGCTGTGACTAGACCACGTTACGTTCACATGTTGGACAGCCTCTTAGCTCCTGCACTTTCTCGTCTTCCAGTCAAGGAAGAAAGATTTTTCCTGCAAGATGGGGCTACATGCCACACCGCACGAGCTTCCATGGCAGCTGTGAATAACCTGTTTCCTAACCATGTTATCTCCAGATATGGGGACATCATATGGCCAGCCAGGGCACCTCATCTTTCCACATGTCATTTCTTTTTTCGGGGGGTATCTGAAATTCCATATTTTCAAATCTCCAGCACCCTACACACAGTTCAGGAGTTGAAACATCGAATTCGGGAAGAAGTTGAGATGCTACAAAGAGTAATGAGTGACTTTAGGAAGAGACTTACCGAGCGCCTACAGCGGAATGGTGGTCATCTGTCGGATGTTATTTTTGGGAAATAGCCTTCAGTTTTCATTGAGCCAATTGAGAAAAACCAAGTGATTTTATATTTACACTGTAGTCATATACGTTAAAACCAAATAAATGCAACAATTTATTGCTAATAATGTTTCTAAAATCGCCCGATTCATTGACGCATTCTGTATGTAGACAGACACAAGAAAATATCGAATTATGGGTACTAATCGAAATTGTTTCTCGAAGGGCACCTAGAAATAATTTCACAATTTGACATTAAGTTATTTTTTTATTTACAGTTACAGGACCCTGGAATAGGACCCTTCTTTTCATACAAAAATAACTTACACAATATTTATATACATAAATTATGTAGTTATATATGTACAATAAATTAAACAGAAATACTAAATATGTCAGGTGGAAGGGAGCAGGATACGATCATTCAGTTTATTACATTACACAGACTTGCTTAAAGCCACAAAATGAAATGCATATTATACTTGAATAGTGAGCTTCACTGTGAGCACGCACTCTGGCGGAAGTCACACCCTCCTTCCGTCACGTCGGCCCGATCCATAACGCATAACGGAAAATGGCTGCATTTATACAGGATCTACTAACTATATGCACTCTAGAGTAATACTATTACAATGGCCCATATAAGAATTCATAGCAATTAACTTCAGTTTTCCTACCTAATACCTACTTTCTCCATGATATATAACACAAGAGATAATAACAGTAATACATATATAGTCCAGGTGGCAGCACCAGTGTCGACATATTCACAAATAATGCTAAGATTTTTGGAAGTTCCGTATTAAAAAAGTATTCAAAATCCAAGTAGATTACAAGTTCTCGTAAATTTAATGATTGATTATACAACCATTCTCAGAATAAGACTGCAGATCGATTACTTAACGTTACGAAATATTATTCCGAAAGAGTTCTATTTGAATCTCGGCCGGCTACTATGGCTGAAAATTTTCGTGGTTTTTCCCAGTCGCTCTAGGAAAATTATTCGATAATATGTAGTTTGGGTCACTACCGTTTCCTTACAAGTCCTTTCCAATTCATCATTCATTTGTCATCCTACCTTCAGACATTATATAGGTTCCAGACTGAAAAAGCTACCTTAAATAATCCACGCAAAAAGAGATTATGAAACACTAAATATATGTATACACATGCACTTTAGTGAGGGCACGCTTATACGGAAATTTTGATTGCGAATTTTCCGTCTTCTCTTTTTCAGTCGTTCCTGGCAAAATCCACGTCTTCGGGGACACAAGAAACAGAAGGCCAAGTTTATACGGCGGCATGATATTGAGTGCGAGGTCTATTGCAAAATGGGATGTGCAGAAACAGATAATCTCTTTAAGATTACGGTTTTCCAGGATGTGATGCGTGTGCTCTGATAGATGGGTGTCAGCCTTTCGGAGAACCAGCTGCCTGCATCTTCGAGGCAGAACGCAGCCTGAAGATAGTAGCACAAGACTTCTCCGGAACATCGGTAATTAACTATCAAAGTGACGGCGTCAGATTCTACAAGAATATAATAATCTTCACTGCAGTGAAAATCTTTAATCCAACAACTGAATGTGGTTTATGTCCATTTAACGACGGTTTAACACTTCCGTATATTACGTAAGTTTCTAGCTCCTAATGACAAGATCTCTATAAATTATAAATAAGCGAAGGATGAGAATTGAACAGGCCATGGAGTATTTTAAGGGATTATCCTATGATCTGACACGTGGAGCTGAGGATAACTACAGAATATAGATCTATATATCTGGATTGCCGACCTCAACAACTGAGAATGAAACTTGAATTCCCTGGAACAGAAACATTCAATTTTATCATTTTTGGCACTAAAGACAGTTCGAGGCTTTTCAGACCCTAATCAGGACGGCGGAGTGACCTTGCATGTGGAACGACACTATCCCAAGCCTGTATCTCCCCCTTCTTCCCAAACGCAAAGAGTTATGGGAAGGTCCAGCAGTGATTGATTCCTTTCAGATGCTCCATTCTGTACGGTCACTGTTTAAAAAACATGACATTCATCACCATTTCCGTTAATAATAAGCATATTAAAGACCATGGATATTATAAAATATAAACTTGCCATCGTTTCAGAGGTTTTCCAAAACTCATTTTCCCCTTAAGGTCCAGTGATCGAGGTTAGCTCTTTCTAAGATACCCAGTAGAGTAGGTGGTCCCCCCCCTCTTAGGGGCTGTGATAGCGTAGTCGGTATGAAGACTGGCTACCGGCTGGACGGCCGAGGGGTTGGAGTTCGAGTCCTGGTAATGTCAAGAATTTCTCCACGTCGTCCAGACCGGCTCCGGTGCTCACCCAGCCTCCTAGCCAATGGGTACCGGGGTCTATTGCGTTAAGCGAACAACTCACTTGCAGCTAGTGCTGAGGTCAAGAAAATGTGGCTCTATACATCCACTCCCCCACATGCCTTCATAGCGTAGGTCTTAATTAGTTAAACACAGAGACAACTTTACATTTTTTTACCATTTTCCCTTTAAGGTCTTTCTTAGAACCTTGTCACAGTCCATCCTGTCACTTGTTCTTTCCAATGTCTCCTGTATTCCTCTATAAATTCCGTAAAGAAAATGAATAAATTAATTTATGTATTTAAATTATTATTTACTCACTTTCGTGGCACATTGCGTTGCATAATTTCCACTATTGCGACGTTTATTTGATGAAAATCGATGTTTCGCGGCATCTACATGTTTGTCATTATATAAAATATACGTACATCTCACACAGTGGTCTATTTTTAGGTACTGTAATGGTTTAATTATTCAAATTTTCACAGGTGTAGGTGCAATGATTCGTCATTTGTGGTAGTCAAATGAAGTTTAGATGCAGACATTGCGAGACTGCATTCATTATTGTCGCTTTACAACGTTAATGAAAGTTGCATGTATTTTCAAGATCTGTTATGCTATCAGGTTTAGTGACTATCCATCAGTCTGTTAAAACGTTGCCAGAAATTGGACATTCTTACTTCATGACAGGTACCATTAAATCTATCATTCCTTAAGAATAAGGTAAAAGGTAAAATTGTCCCTATGCTTAACTAATTAAGCACCACGCCATGAAGGTGTATGAGGGGGTGGATGTCTAGATTCATATTTTCTTGACCTTGGCACTAGTTGGAGATGACTGGTCAGCTTCACGCCCCAGGGAAAGAGCCCTCGATACACATTGGATAGGAAGCTGGGTGGACCCCAGAACCGGTCTGGACAACATGGAGAAGTGTAAATTCTTGATCACACCAGGACTTGAACTCCGACCCCTCAATCGTCGAGCCAGTAGCCAGTCGCTATACCGACTGCGGTATGGATAGAAACGTTATAAAGAAAGGCATTTTTCAATAGGTGTTCTCGGACTGAAGCAGATGAAGTTCCGAAACGTCGAAATGTTATTGAGTAACGACGTGGTCTGTAGTACTACGATAATTTAAATTAACTGTATTGACGTAAGAATTCACAAAAAATGGACATATTCTATGTACGATGCCCTCACTTGAGGACTAAGTTGTTCAGAATGGACAGCAAGATATTACTAAACCCGCAGCCACTGGATATCCAGATTGCTATGTACTGCAACTAAAGTGCGCTCCTTTAATATTAGTAAATTTATACCTATATTTGGTTCAAATATCCCCAATCGTAGCTTATCCGTCCTAAGCAGTTTCCATTTGCCAGACATTCTACCGCGTGTGTTCTCTTAATTCGTTCCTACAAACACAGAAGAGGATAGATGAGAAGTTGCTGAATTGTAAAATAAAAGCCCAACTCCATTGATCTCAGTAGTTCACTTGTTGACCTTCAATCAGATGGAGCCTCAGTCGACGACCTTATTCCTCAAACTCCTCCATTTAACCACTACAAACCTTCAAAATTTAAGATTTTCTGAAAAAATTCTGCAGAGTACAAATAACAGAGCAACTAAACATATTAAATGTAGAGCCGTTTGTTATTGTCTTATTTATAACTCGAAATGTCTGTTCGGTTCTGCATACGTAATTTCACTTTCAAGTAAAACAAAATCCTGGCCCAGGAACTTAACCAGCTCCATCGGTAGAGTCGCTCAGCTAATCAAGAAATTCCCAATGTTTTGAATATGAGTTACCTTGTCCCCAATTAGAAGGACCTCTATGACACTCATCTGTGATTGATTCATGCAGTGGTTGGTAGCGTCCCTTGTTGCTGCATTCTTTAAAAACACATTTTTCCATCACAGATGAAGCAAACAAGGAAATATCCCACGTAGTCTGAAACTTATGATTTTCTTTTCTTTGTTGCAGCCATAATAGGACGCGATAATTTATTACAAAAAACCCGGTGAATAATCTTAACGCACGTGGGTAATATTCATCAGTAACATTACTAATTGCGGGGCATGGGGTAGCGTAGTTGGTTGAGGCACTAAGTTACTAGCCGGAAGGTCGCGGGCTCAATTCCCGATGAGGTCAATGATTTTTCAACTGATCTAATCCTTCCAGCAGCACTATGGCCACAGGGTCGACTCCGCCTCTAACAGAAATGCGTACCAGGAATCTTCCCGGAGGTAAAGAGCGGCCTGCGCGCAAGGCTGACAACCTCACCGCCACCTGTGAGCCGACTGTCTAGAAAATGTGGAGCGTCGACGTCTCACAACCATATGGGCCTCCACTTCTTACAGTGATAACTTTACATTTTTCAACAACCACTAATTAAAATACGTTTAGTAACAATCAGCTGCTTGCGTGGAAACGCCAAATCACTTGCAAGCATTTCCTCAGTTGCGTTTATTTTATTCATTAAGAGATAATATATAGGTATTCTTGTCTAGTTACTTAAGCTGATATTTTTCTAATGCAGTGTTCACAGTTATCCCAAAGACTGCAGATTCGCACATAGCAAATCACAAAGAACTCTTTCACACGTGTAACAATATGTTTTGCCGGCCTACCTGATCTTATTGCGTAATGGAATATTAACCTTTCAAAGCCAGTGGTCACTACATTCACTACCTGCTTTAACATACTAAAACTCTTCATTCTGACCACAGATTACATTACGTGTTTCGTATTGTTCTCACAGTCAACAGCGACTTTTTTCCCTAAACAGCATTAACCGGTTGGCCTTTGTTACGAAGAAATACTCTGTTGTCTGTGAGGTACGAACTGAATTTTGTATATTATTTGGAAGAATTATGTGCTGTAAAGACCTAGCAACAACGTATCAGCTTTAGTGCAAATGACAGTAATTTCTGGTTTCAAACGTAAATGCTTTTCATTTCAATAGCGTGTATATAAAGATATTTTGTGGAAATATATTTAAGCTCTTTGCTTTTATATTCATTCTGCGGAATTCATTCGCGAGCTGCATCTGACCCTCTGGCGGCTTCGGGTTACTCAACACTGTCCCAGAGCGAGGTTAGAGACATTTTATGTATCGCTCCACATTATGTGGCAATTAACACGGTAAATGTAATCTTAATGAGGAAGTATTTTATAATAACGGTAATGTATGAGATTCACCACAGCAACTATCACCTTACATGCTGCCATATGTAGTTACAAAACAAATTTGAACGTCTGTTTAACGCAAAAGTGAATATATATATATATCAATTTATTTAGACACGTTATTTATGATAACCTGAACACGTTCTGGAAAGAACGACCATCTTCCTTTTACGCGTTGACACTGCGTAAACGCGTGGAGTGTTCTTACCGCAAGACAGGGCGCCACAGAGCAGATGGTAACGTCGGTCGCCATGCAACAATATAATCAGCTCCGCTAGCCCAGTCTTGCTGTAAAACAACACCACATTTTTAAAGAAAACTTGTGTTTCCTTCGATAATAGAACAGATAAAGTTACTTTCTTTATTTTTCAAGAAACAATTTGAACACAACAGCAAAATTCTGAATTACATTTAAACATAGGCTTTCATAAATTTCCTTTGACTTGCTGGTTTATATACACAGACACAGCAAAGTTTTCAAATGTTCATAATTCAATTTTCAAATGACATTAACGATACACAAAGGTTGACATACCCAATCCATTGACATAATTATTGGCAATGAAGACTGGGTTACACGTGTCAGTAAAATCTGACATTAATAATAAATATTTGACTTGATAAAGCGATGCGCCTTTATGTACACTACATTACTGATGACTTTTAATGCTTGGAATCATTTTGTTTTACTCTTGAAGCGCGAGATTTGAAAAAAAAAGTCTTCTTAGCACAATGATTTTTACACATTTCTGCATACTCTTCCAGCTCACAGGTATTAAACACAAACACTGACTTAACTATGAGTTATTTTATTCTTTGATATTATAATTTTTAATAACCACTGGCAGGCGGAAAACATCTGCGACCATACTGTTAACACAATGACACCTTCCTTTGTTTCGAGTTTAAATAATTAAACACAACCTACACAGACTTTTGCACACGAAAACGGGAGACTCTTTGGTTGTCATTTTAGTAATGAAGTCTGTCACATCCATTCTCATTTCAGCATTTGGTTATCATCATATAATCATAATCAATTTTATGTTTCTTGTTAATATTTTGTTTTCAAAATGGATGGCAAAATATTATGAGCGCTATCGTTGCTGTATCTTTTCCCTTTATGGCAAGGGGAAGCACACATTAAATGTACAACTGACACTAGAACACTAAATAGTTTAGCAACGCTATGACAAACTCTGAAGCAAGCAAATGTAGTTTTTGGGCAGTGAGGGTCACTTCGGATGGACGCCTAACACTACTGACTTTCACATTCTCATTAGTTTAGGGAGCCATAGATCAGTTTTGCATGAGGAACTAGTCCAACAATATTCCAAGTTTGGCACGATTATGGGATCACTGTGTCGTCACACCTGAACTTCGTTTCGAGCTCCACGTTCCGCTGCCTTCAGGAATGATGACGTCGATGTAAAAACATCTTCTGATTGGCTCCAAGCTGATATGTGATGTACGCCATCGCCCCCTCCCACTTTAGACGGGAGAGTTCCTTTGACAGCTGTTCCTGTCCCAGCGGATGTAGAGTTCGCTCCGCCGAACAAGAAACTCCTCCCTAAACCGCCGCTCAACACGCCTCTATTTATACTTCCGGTTCCGCCACCCATCATAGTTACAATGGGATGAAAACCTATAATGGGGAAAAAAAAAGATAAATACAGACAAGAATTGGATTGACGACCGTACACAGCAATGAAGTTTAGAAACCTATACACAGATCGGAAATGCATAAGGGAAAAGAGAGAAAATAAATGAGAGGAAAAATCAACAAAGAATTTATTATCTCTTGGTGAATTTTAATCAGGAATGTCAATCGATATTATCAGTTTTTCTTTTAACCTAAATGTAATTTTCTTTCCCTTGTCAGTTTAAACGAATTCCTGTTCAAATTTTACATTTTCCACATGGGTGCCCAGTCAGAATTAGGTTGTACATAGCAATCAGCAGGCCCTGTCCGTGGTATCTGGCTCGCTCCAAACCAGAGAAATTCATTGATTAATTTTAAATTTTCAACAAAATGGAAATGTTACGGAATATTGCAATAATTATAGATTCTAGAGCATTCTGGCGATGATTTCAGTGAAACTTGTTGCTCCTGCGCACGTCGTTTATCTTCATTAACTTACTAATTTATATTTACCCATCCCTCTCAACTTCTGCAGTTAGTAACTCCATCCTTGTCTTGTATTAAATACTAGAACATGAAATGTATTTCAAGAGTAATTTTCTACAATTTGGTAAAGGAACGCCATACATAATGGAGAAATTATAGACATCACACAAAATTCTATAGCTATTATCGATCAACATCCCTAATATTTTAAAGGGGCATAAATATTACAAAATGCAGTATTCACGTACGTTTGATTCTTAACAACCTCATGGCTTTGCCGACTATGGTGAATAATGTAGAGCGGATACTAGAGTCAGGTTTGCGGTAGAATTGAGGCCATATTTGTAACCAGAAGTGGTCCTAAATTGTATTCATGCCTTGTCTAGGGATAAAAAGAGAGAGAAAAAATGAATTAGTTTGAACAGCTTTTAAAAGCAAATCATTTAGTTTAAACTTGAGAAAATAACTGATTGTTCATTATATAAACTCTTTATTTTACAAAATAAACAGTTAAATTTGTTATAAACAAGGCATAATTTTTTACCTCTAAGACATGAATATTATCGCACACATGAAGAACAGATGAAAAAATGAAGTGCAAGATACTTGTCAACTTAGTCTCATATCTCCAAAGGAGGTTACTGAGCCAAATTGCGGACGTTTCCCGCCCAACAGCAGTCTCTAATACCTCTGGTAGATGGGGGAAGCATTATAGATACCTCTCAGCTAGTAGAGCCGGTCTCGCTGGCTGGGAGGGACTGATGGTAAGTACCAATACCGGTAGGATACAGAGACTGGTAGAAATCATAGAGGGAAGCACAATGGACCAATACAGGTCTAAGTGCATGGGGAAACCCACCCTCTCCAAATAACTAACTAATAACTAGTCTGTAAACACATGACATATACAGCTTGAGCCATTTTAAACATACAGAGCTATTACATCTCTAAAGTCTACATTCCCGCCAATAAATAACCAGAAAATTAACAAAAAAAAAATCCAGTAATAAGGAAGAATATCTCACAACTACATTACATTTATAAATATGGTGATATTTAACTAAAATATGAATGTGGAGAACGCAACTATCCCCCACTGAGGATGTGCTGCTCTCTGGCGGTGACTGTAATAATCTCATGAACATATTATCATTATTGTTTTGCGAAGCAGCTCTGTGCGAGAGTTCTGCTGGATGGACTCCCTGCGATTATTGCAAGGAAATGTACAGTGATGATTATAGCATGCCTTGATGATACTGCAGCACTAAGATCGCTGCATTCAATCAAACTAAGGTTTCAGATAATTTATTCATATGTCCTTGAACGGGTAAATCTGATCCTCAATATCGCCTCCTAGTCGCTATATGACACACATTCAGCTCTGTTATTCTTCTTCTTCAGATTCCGCGGGATAAAGGTGCAGTGATGTATAAACTGAGGCAAGCTGTAAAGAGAGTAAGGATCAAGCAGAGGTCTGATTAACGTTTCTAAACCCTTAATGAGCCGAGACCACAATCAAAGAGTTTTGTTAAAAGACGGATGTGGTTATTGCAAAGGTAGACAACACATTCCCGACGGCCATTTTGGTTTGTTTATACCTTGAAAATATATGGCAGGTTTCGGGACCACGGTTTATTTCTACGAAAATTAGAGGGACAATATTTAGAACACTGTTTTACCTTATAAACCACAAAAATTAATTCTAAAGCGTTATGATGACGGAGTATAAAACTCATGTCTGGTATTCTAAAAAATACAAAAGAAGAGAACGTTTCGGAAACTGAACATATTTCCGTCCTCAGGTTAGGGGTGAGAGACACCTACTATGTTAGGTCCGTTAGGAAGAGCTAACCCCAATCACTGGATAATCTATTTCAACATAACTATAGCTATATAAATATTCGAGACCAGGCTTTGTCAGTGGGAGCTAACAGGAAAAATGTACAACAAAAATTTGTGATTGAGCATAAACCTGATAGAAAAGGAGATGGAACAAAAGAAAACAAGTCCATGAAAACCAATGCATAGGATTAACTGGAGAATTTCATGTCGTGAAACCATTTTTTTGCCAACCGCCCGCGCAATTTGTAGAATAAAAACGGAACATCAGGACTAAAATCATGCAGACAATTATGACAAATCTGTCAGGTCATACTGAACTTTCCTGCGAGTTGCTAAACTCATTGTTAATAAGAGGGATCCAAATGGGAGAAATGTCAAAATTTTGTTGGCTGATCGTACAGGTTGAACATACCACAGAGGCCAATTCGTTGTATCATTGTATTTCCTGTACCTGCTCTTACTTAACATTCCCCAAATCCTAGCTTCATCCTATCATACCCCAGGACCCTCTTCATAGGCATGCTGAGTTAACTTCGAATTTTTTTGAGGCTGTGCCTATTTGTCGATTGATTAAGGCAAGATCTTTCTAACGGAGCATGTGCCTCCCCCCACATGAGGGAGGAAACAGATCCAGTTTCCGAAACGTTATTTTTTTTCTTTGTTTTTAGAATACAAGGAGATGGACAAAGTCCAAAAACCCAGTGACCCTCAACACAAAAACTGAATTTATTTTTATGAATAAAAAATGTTGACTTCATGCATTAGAATTTTGATATTAGAATATTTTAGATGGAAAGTGTAGTTTGTTGAGCACTGTGTTACTGGCAGCAAGATAGCAGGTTTGATTCCCGATGAGGTCCTTCAAGCCGCATTACGGCCTTGACAGAAATGAGTACCAGGAATCTTCTCGGAGTTAAAGAGCGGCTGGCGCGTAAGCCTGACAACCTCACAGCCATCTGTGAGCTGACTGTCTAGAAAATGTAGCAACCTCGACGTCTCACAATCCTACGGGCCTCACCGCCTCTTACGCCTTACCTTGATGGATAGCAGTACCACGGCTTACAGCGCTCATTCCTATTTATCACATCCCTCCCTTTACACCTACGTGGTAAGCTTAAAACTTCAGTGGGAGATATTGGGTCCATTTGCCTTACTGTTAGAAGACATTGCTTTCTGATGGCACTTTACAAAATGTCGATTTTATAAGCTAGGAAATATCTTTCTTCCACACTTCTGCAGGTATCCTTTAACCATCGGATTCAACCATATCATAAATTATTGCAATCATAGGAGAGATGACGGATACAAATTCTTCGAAGATCTAAACGAAGATGGGACTAAAATATAAAGCTGGAACTCCATAGGTCCATAGCATACTCGGTATAGCGACTGGCTATGGGCTGGACGACCTACGGGTCCCAGTATGATCTAGAATTTTCTCTTCATCACGTTGTCCAGACCGGCTCTGGGGCCCACCCAGCCTTCTATTCAATGGGCACTTGGGACTCTAAACCCGGGGGTAAGCGGCAGGGGCGTGAAGCTGACCACTCACCTCTAGTTAGTGCTGAGGTCAAGAAAATATGGATTTATACATCCACCCCCCCTATACGCCTTCATGGCGCAGTGCTTAATTAGTTAATCACAATTTAACTTTTTAACTCTATAAGGCCGAGTCATTCTAGAGAAGCCAAGAGCCACTCAGCTGCTCAAGAATTTCCCAACATTTCATAGAACCAGAATGTTCATCGCCGTGTTCACAAAAGCTCGTCACTCGTCCCTATCCTGAGCCAGATTAATCCAACCCCTACCACCCCATATAATTTATCCAAGATCCATTTAATATTATCATCCAACCTACGGCTAGTCTTCTCATCTCTTTCAATATGAAGGTCCCTTGAAATCACGGCATGGCGCATGCTCAGATTGCGGATGGAGGAGACGGCCTCCACGTGAGTGTAACTGTGAATATACTGAATGGAGAGCTTGAAGGATGTGCGTGGGGCTAACAACTTCTCACCGTAACAAAATAGCTTGTTACGAACCTTCACACAGGGCCCCGGACTTATACAGGTTCTTTGGAATATAATAAAATATATCTTAAGAACAAGAAGTTCTGGGAAGGACTAGTGGCCTACATCGTTCTTTTATAGGGTATAAAATGAAATACAGCTACAGACTTTTGTTCTGACACAAGGGAAGCTCGTCCCTGTACTTAAGTATGGAGGTAAAGTTCCACGCATCCATAACCTTGGGGCTATATGGAAAGGAATTCACACTCCAGCCGCTTTACCCTTGGGGAAAGACAACTCTATCGAAGCCGTACTGGATTTTAGAATCGACAGCCCCTTCCGGAATTCCAACACATTTATCCAGCCCCTCACCTACCACTTCACTGCTGAGTGTCCCGATTCATGATTTGTCTGCTTAATAAAACGAATTTTATTCGGAAATTTCAGCCGCTAAGAAAATTCTGTTCCACAATTCGTTCAAAAATTTAATTATAAATTAGAACTATAGACGAATTCGTGAGAAATACTACCCACGTATCATTCAGTATGTATTTACAGTAAAAATTGTTAAAATTACACACTGGGCAGGACATGTAGCACAAATGGAGAGAACAGGGATGCATATAGGATATTGGCGGGAAAGCCAGAAGGAAAGAACCACTGGGAAGAACAAGGCGTAGGGGGGTGGACAATATTAAAATGGATCTTAAATAGATAGGATGAGATGGTATGGATTGGATTGATATGGCTCAGGATAGGGACCAGTGGAGGGCTCTTGCAAACACGGTAATGAACTTTCGGGTTCCATAATATGCTGGGAAATTCTTGAGTAGCTGCAAAATTGGCAATCCTCAAGAAGGGCTCACCTGAATGAGTAACCAAGTAAGTAAGGCCGCGCCATAACTCAAGCGGTTAGTCGCTGACTTCCCACCGCGGCGGCCCGGGTTCGTTCCTGGGTCTGGTCAGATGGAATTTGTGATAGACAAAGTGGCGCTGGGGCAAGTTTTCTCCGAGTACTTCGGTTTCCCTTGCCAATCTTCATTCCACCAATTGCTCCACAATCACCCTCACCTATCATCTGGGGCTGGTACAATAGGCCAGAAGTGGCCGCAGTGCAAGGGACTTAGTCCCACCCCACTAGCAAAAAAAAGTAAGTAAGTAATTTTAAAAATATGTCTTACATGATTGTGTATTCTCTTGGCAATGGCCTCGCTGTACGTTTGTTGCATATGGCTCTTGCTGCAAGGGGTAATCACATTAAGGAGAGAGAAAAAGAAAAAGTTCGACACGCTTTTCTAAACATTCATCTTGTCGGAAAAAGTTTGAAGAATACGCCGCGGAGCTCAATGCGAGTTTATGTTTTACGTCATGTGACATTTTATTTTGTCTTACGACTTAGCCGAGAAAATTTATACTGAACTTAATTCTTTTGTACCAAGAATACATTGGACTTATACGAACAGAAGTTCAATTCTTCTATCAATATTTAGAGCCGACAAAGAGGTGCAAGCTGAAGTGCCGCCTCGGGCGAAAATAATTCTACCTACCCCTCTTTCAAACACGGATCAGCTTTCTCAAAACCTCTTCGTAATCAATAACACGAAATTTCCTGATACTTTCACCAATACCGTCAATTTTGTAACAGCTCTTAAAAAGGTTTTCTTTACATTGTTGCACGACAACTTTCGGTTATTGCCAATTAATGGCCATAGTATGAACAATATAAGCTAGTAAAAACTATTTTCACTTAACAAAAATCAGTAAAAGATAACTGCAAAATGTGGTGCCCTGAGGTGCCAGTGGATTTGCACGTGTGGCTGCGGCTGCCCTATCTGCAGATGTCTCAATGTCAAATTTATCTACAACCCGCTCAGCAGTCTTACAAAGAGAATAACAGACCTCCGTATTTTCACTCACTCACTCATGGAGCTGAGCCCATCTTGAGAAGCTGCTAATTGTACAGCTACTCAAGACATTCCCAGCATTTTATGGAACACGAAGGCTCAATACCGCGTTCACAAGAGCCCTCCACTGGTCCCTATCCTGAGCCAGATCAATCCAATCCATATCATCCCATCCTCTTTCTAAGATCCATTTTATTATTGTAAGATTTGAGGTTTTCACGGCGGTGACTATGAAGAAAGCAGTCTTCTGGGATTTGGCACCGTGTATATGTGGTGTTAACCGACGTTTCGGAGGAACGTATCGCCTCCATCTTCATGGTAGAAGGAAAAATATAAGAAATCCGCAGGCGAAGAGACCGTNATTCTTCTTCTCCCCCATTCGTGCTACATACCCTGCACATTTCATCCTCCTAGACTTGATCAGCCTAATTATACTTGGACAAGAGTGCAAGTTATGAATCTCCTCATTACACAGTTTTCTCCAGCCTCCTGTCACTTCATCTCTCTCTTAGTTCGTTTATCGAAGGAATCCGTCCATCCCAAAGGCTTCTTGTGTTCTTTCGTAACAAGCTTATTGTTTTACGGCGAGGAACTGCTAGTCGCAAACCCAGTTCCCTAGCTGGAGTTTGTCCGCAACTCTTTATTCAATATATTCTCAGCTACCCTCCATACCTGGAGGCCGTCTCCTCCATACGCAACCTGAGGGGACGCCATGCCGTGGTGACCTCCGCATTTTGCTTTCATTTAAGTACTATAGGAACGTCACGCCAGTCTAACTGAATAACGAAATGACCAACTATGTTGTAGCAGAACCCGTGGGTTCAGCACCACTGATATAAAAGCGCGTCACTGGCCACTATCTTGAGGCATTTCTGCTCACCTTCAATCTTGACAACTCACCTCGGTAAGATCATCTTAGTGTGAGCCTCTAATTTCCATCAAGGTCCTCCGCATGGACATTTGCCGAGAAGGTACCCCGTGAAAATTCGGTATGCACCAGTCTTCTCGCCTCAGGAGAGCCACATATTCAGTTTACGGCAACTTCTCGGATGTTACTTTCCTGCTTCAGTACTAAATGCTAATCGTATTTCGATTACCCATATACTCATACGTTTAAATAAAGATGGATTTACTGATGAAAAGCTCCTCAACATAAATCACGGGGATTTTTTATGGTTTAATATTTCTTACATCTATTCTGGAAGAAATTCTACCGAATTCCGAACGACTATCAAGAGATGCTGTTGTAGGTCTGCCAATAAAGAGTCAGGCTGAAGAACGGAAGCCTTAGTAGATCAAGCAACATTTCAATTGGCCTCTCGAGTAGAGATAAACAAACTTCTTCTCTCATCTGTTATCAGGGGCTTGAAGGTCTTTCACTGCCATAGTAGCATATTGTGCTATGCATTTTTCACATAAACTTCTTGCTGGATAGTGTGTCAGCTATGAGGCTGTATTTATTGTCATCCACAAGTCCAGAAATAAGACTATAATAAATTTAAGAGTATTTTTTTATTGCTAGTGGGGTGGGACTGAGTCCCTTGTACTGCGGCCACTTCTGGCCTATTGTACCAGCCCCAGATGAAAGGTGAGGGTGATTGTGGAGCAATTGATGGAATGAAGATTGGCAGGGGAAACCGAAGTACTCGGAGAAAACCTGCCCCAGCGCCACTTTGTACACCACAAATTCCACTTGACCAGACTCGGGATCGAACCCGGGCCGCCGCGATGGGAAGCCAGCGACTAACCGCTTGAGTAAATTCACATTCACGTTGGGTGTGAGTCTTGCGTGAAGTGACTATCCGTTGGTGTGTATGCCCATTCATTACTTGAAAGAACAGCATCTCGATATATTCTACTTGCGGATGCTGCAAATGTTCGCAAGCAACAGAATGCAGGGCAAAGTGCGCGTTCAATTTAAGTCATGTAAAAAATTCTAGACGACTGTCATAGTCCTCACTCCTCTGAAAGTACTGAAGTGTCGCCCGATAGTATTCTCTCACAAGAAACAGATTTTTGATAAAATGACCAATGTTAGGATTTCCATACAATGAAATATTCTCGGGGGATGCGCCTTGTTGGTACGTACATAATAATGAAACCCAGCGATAGATACATCTCTCCATCATCATGATCGGGAACTGAGTCGATGAATGAAACAAATTGATACGCCAGTTGTTGAAATGAACCGCAGTTCCCGTTAACCAAACCTTTGTCATAGACACAGCAATGACCGGATTTAAAATATGCCCACCCAACAACTGACCATGCTTAATGGTGTTTAGTCTAAATGTGACACCCACAAAAACGTAACTAATTGTTAACCTATGTACTGGACATAACTTTTGTTCACGCATTTTCAAACCATCGCCTCTCCGAATTAAATACCGTGTATGCTATTGGTTAAGACCGCCTCTGTGGTCAAGGGGTCATGGCTATATATCCAGAGGTCCGGGTTCGAATCCCGACGCTACTAGATTTTCTGAGAAGTAGTGGTTCTGGAACGGGGTTCACTCAGTCTCGTGAGGATAATTGGGGAGCTATTTCAAGGATATAGTGGCTCCTGTCTAGAAAACAAAGATTAACGACAGTGGGGATCCGTTACGCTGACAACGTGATATCCTCTATCTGCAAAACTTGGCACTAACTTCGCCGACAAGCGGCAGTCGCTCGGTCGGTATAGTTTGCTTGCGGACTACAGGCCCCAGAGTTTTTTCTATGCTATTTGTTATAACACATGCATGGTAGGCAATGCTCAGGTTATAAAAGTCACGATGAGTTACACCAAAAAAAAAATTGAAAGAAGAAACTCAGACTCACCTGTCCTGCATATTGGCACATCTTCCACCAACTTCTTACTCCTAATGGTCGATGAACCCGAGGTCAAAGAATATCTCCTGCATCTCCAGGCGAGGGCGCCGATAACAACGAGGAAGAGCAGCACTGCAGTTCCAGTTCCAGCCAGCAGTTCCATCTGTTGGCTTCTCTCTACGGTAACTTCGCCGACGACACCTCGGTTCACCAGAACTGACAACAAAGGGCTGCTAACCGCAGAGACCCCAGGATTGACAGCGCGAGAAGGCTCTCCAGAGGATGGTACAACGTCTGAGGGGGCAGACAGGAAACTTGACTCGAAAGTAACTTCTGGGGCGCGATGTGTGTCGATGACGAGGGGCTCACTGCGTTCAGCTTGGTGGTTCGATGTCCTGGAAACCAGCTCCACCTGAAGATGGACAAACACTGACCTTTACAAACTCGTCGTTTGTTACGGTTCGTAATTGACAAACAAAATTTGGACATCGGTGAAATTAAGCATAATTACCTTCACAGGACAGAATCCTTCTCAAGATCTGAAATTTATTCATTTGGACAAAAATTATGTAACTGCTTTTCACGAAACGCTCAGGTCCGACTTCCGTGCCCTTAACAACCCATCACGGGACCTTTCCAAAAGTCAAATTAACGATGTCTAGTATCTCACACCTTATGTCTTAATATTCACTTCATATTATCCATACCTAGGTCTCACAAATTGCATGCTACCTTCATATTTTCCGATTAAATTATTTTATATACACAAATATTCCTCATGGCTCGCATGCTACACGCCCAGTCCACCTTATCCTACTTTATGTAGTCCACCGCTTTGGGCGCCATACCTTCTGTAGCCGACCCACCCGAGAGTCAATCTTCTGGATCCAACGCCGTTTCTCAATAGGCTAATCAATGAATTCGGTAGAGCAAGGTTTATCTTAGGGAACATTGCGTGTGAATCTCAGTGGACGCAGTACGTCAAGGAATTGCACAGGTCAGGACACTGTGATTTCAAGCAGTCGGTAACAGTTCGATACTTAATTAATAGATGTGTGATCAAATTATTACGTTCACAGTCACGCGATGAATATCACATGTATTCAATTAGTACACCGTAACGCTCACCTTCTTATAACTGAGATGGTTTAACTCTACTAAAAGTACAAGTGTTGGTGGCACAGGTCGTAAAAAGTATACCAGACTGAAACTATGGATGCATAAGGTAAAAAAGTAAAGCTATCCCTGTAACAGGCCATGGGGGCCCATAGGGTTGTGAGACGTTCAGGGTCCCACATTATCTAGATAATCGGCTCACAGATGGTGGTGAGGTTTCAAATAAAAACAATTTAAATAAACTCGCTAGGTGGGACTTGCCGAAATCCCAGTTCAAGTAAGAACTTCTGATTGGGTTCACGCGCCTCCCCAAATGCTTATAACAATCGTACCGTCAATTTCGATAAGCGGATGTGTATTCTGATTAATCAGACTTATCTCGCTGGGGAATCCCACAAACGTGCTATATATTATCCACGGGCGCGATTATCGCGTTTAAACACAGTTCATCTGCATTCTTGTCTCTTAAGCCCGAAGAAAAAGATTCACCATAAGAAGAACGTGACAATGTGCTAATCAGAAAGTTATCTTTAATTGCACGTTCCCTCTATACCTGCCGAGACAACAATACGCCAAAAACGCCCGCTTCCCCTACTACAGCATCAATCGCACCTGGCCACACCCGGGGATATTATAACTATACGTATGTACCAGTGCGTACCTGTGGTTCGAAGCCGGGCAGCAGCGCCGTTCTGTGGTGGAAATTTCCCGACAAGCTGCGGAACTAGTAACTTATTAGAATAACTCTACCTTATTTAGTCACAAAGCTATTAAACAGCGTTCAACAGCGTCAATATATTATTGAGAATAAAACCCCTGCACATATGAGATCGCCGTTTACGGTAGCCGAGTAGTCAAAGGCACATACCTTACACCGCTGCCTTCGCTCGCTAAGAAGCAACGATCGTGGGTTCCAATCCCACACAAAGCATGGATGTTTGGTATGTGTTTATTCTGGGTCTGTGTTGCCATGTGTTTAGGTAGAGGCCTTGCGACGAGCTGATCACTCGTCCAAGGAGTCCTACCGTCAGTAAAATGATCATAAAACTGAAGAATCAGAGGCCAGGGCCCACGGGGGTTGCAGAGTCAGTGTAAAAAAGCATATGAGAACATGCACCTACAAGAAGAGATTATCGTTGTTTCAGAATACTGCCCTCACTCCGGTGAGCTGTATAAGGATCCAGTGTTTATGCTTGACTGTTCATATGCTTTTCAACTCACAGAGCCATGTGTAAATTGCGAATATAATTTAGAAGTAACTTGAATCTTAATTTAATTATTTTCTTTTAATTCGCTTAGTTGGGGGTGGAGTCGAACTGGGTCCACTCGACACGGCGGCCACTGATTGGCCCCGGATGATTATGATGATGAAGAATTTGGTGGAATGAAGATTGGCAAGGGAAACCGAAGTACTATGAGAAAACCCGCCCCAGCGCCATTTTGTCCACCACAAATCCCACTTGACCAGAGCCGGGATTGAACCCGGGCCGCCGCGGAGGGAAGCCAGCGACTAACCGCTTGAGCTATGGCGCGGCCAACTCGAATCTTTCAAAGCATCCTTTTAAGATAATATGTCTAAGGTTAGATAGCTCTTAATTTCAAGAACAAAGGCTAGAGACTCCCATAAAAATCTTAGAATCATTACGTATTCAGTATGGATATTACAAATATTCTTAATTTCAGAAGAAAGGAA
Source organism: Cryptotermes secundus (assembly GCF_002891405.2). Taxonomy (NCBI): domain Eukaryota; kingdom Metazoa; phylum Arthropoda; class Insecta; order Blattodea; family Kalotermitidae; genus Cryptotermes; species Cryptotermes secundus. The sequence goes on along the minus strand of NW_019738957.1, from coordinate 1,497,871 downwards.
GGCTAGAAACTTGCTTAATTTCATAAAAAGTGCAAGAACGGATTCTATTTCAAGTAAACATACGTACTCTTTGAAATTCTTGAATAATCAAGGTTACGCCATTTTATTTTTCATTCAAGGAAACAATAAAAGCAAATATCTCTTCCAGGAAATAAGGCTAAATATGCATAAACCTGAACCACCACTCCACCACTGACCCTGGATTCCGCTTGGCTGGCCTCTATCTGCAAATGCATTGTCTAGAGGCGTTACAGACCACAAAATTTACTCCAACATCGCCACAACGTACCGTATACGTATTTCAAATCAAGAAGAATGTCCATGTGGGCTGTAAAAACACTCTTCGTGTTCTGAAGCGACATGCGAGGAGGCAGGGGGTCAAACTAATGCAGAGGGACGAACACAAAGTTGAAAGGAAGAAGGAAGAAAAATGAGAAACAAAGGAAGAGAGAAACAACGAAAAAAAAGAAAGGAGGAAACCAGTCTATTCGTTTTATTTTCTCATATATTATGGTGAAAGTACTGCAACCGTAAGAAAAACAAACAAATACTAACAAGAACGAGATATTGAAGCAAGTATAAGCATTGGCGCCACTAGATGATGTATATTTCTTTTCATTTCCTACAGACGTAACGCAATTTTGGTTTGACGTACGAAATTTTGCTGAAGATCTCTCCAAACTCAGTTGTATCGAAGTCTGAACGCGCTAAAAACAGCGTTTAGGGAAACATATCCCGAAATAATAATAAGTATATTTTTATTTGCTTAAATAGACCTATATGTAAGGTAAAGGTACAGTTATCTCTGTGTTTACTTAATTGCCTATCACGCCAAAAAGATATGGGGGTAAACAGGTATATCTCCTTCTTCAACTCTTCGGCAGTAGATGAGGTTAGTGGTCAGTTTGACGCCCCGGCCAATTTTCCCCGGTAAAAAAAGTCCCCAGCACCCATTGGGTAGGAGGCTGGGTACGTCCCAGAACCGACCTAGACGCTATGGGGAAGAGGAAACCTCTTGCTTCTGCCGGCAATTGAACCCCGTCTGTCCAACCCGCACCTCATCACTATGCCCGCTGAGCTATCGATAGATAATATTCAGTGTAGGCCTCAAAAAACAAAGAAAACAAACTCCGTGGCCTGTAGTCCGCAAGCGAACTATACCGACCGAGCGACCGCCGCTTGTCGGCGAAGTTAGTGTCAACTTTAGCGGATAGCGGTCGTCGCGTGATCAACGCAACGATTCCCACGGCCGTTAATCTCGATTTTCTAGATCGGAGTGTAGGCATCAAAAGCAAATTTTATCAAAATTCGTCGAGTAGTTTATCAGATGAAACACGAAGGCCCTGGCAATACCTCCTCTATATGCCTTCACTAGGAGTACAGATGGCAGATTTCATTCTACTCATTCATGAAGGTTGTTTCAGGAAGCTGTGCCGTTGCCCATTCACGAAGTCTATTTGATTTCTGGTGACAAACCGTAAATGGGATACGCGCTGCCGCAATTATCAGAGTTCCTCATCGTTTAACATGGAGTTGTTCTGCCGATGGTAGTAATCATCTGTGGCAGCGGATTATGGCAGTGATGTCATACATACCATTCATCACCGAGGCACGAGATACTGAGCTCTCTGCCACTACATTATTAACATTACTAGGGCTCTGACATAAAAGTACTAAGTCTGAACATAGCCTACACAAAGCCCTGTGCCCCGGACACAATTCTGGACCAGTTCAATGTAACTCATAACTTCAGAACTTACTTCTTCGAGTATTTTCTACTAATCATTATCTGAGATACGTTTCTTATACACAGCGCTTCGGGAGTTGGGTATACTGCCGTCTTATTCTTCCACCCTGAAATTGGAGGCAGTGTGTTCCCTCGAAACGTTGGATGATCTTCAACGGACTACACGGCGTTCAAGACATAATCTCAACTCCTATACAGCAACTTTATTTACTGTAACAACAGGCCTTTAGACGAGTAATACGTACAACACAGGATTCTATCGATAGATCCCTAACGTTCACCGGGACCTACTGTGCCGGTATGCATGGTACCTGTAAGTACTTCGATCGGTAAAACTTTGTTTTGAATTATAGGCGAACCCCAATATAATGTGTTTGTAAGTTGGAAACATTTTCCCCCATAAGGATTAGGTGGGCAGGGCATATAGAACGAACATGGGGCTATGAATGTACATAAGATATTTATAGTAAAATCAGAAGGAAAGAGGCCACTAGGAAGACCAAGATGTGGACGGGTGAGTAGTATGGATCTTAGAGAGATGGGGTGGGATTCTAACGACAGGAGTGATTTGGCTCAGGATAGGGGTCAGTAGAGGGCTCTTGTGAACACGGTAATGAACCTTCGGGTTCCATAAAGTGTTGGGAAGTTCTTGAGTAAGTGCATAACTGCCGACTTCTCAAGAAGGGCACAGCTCCATGAATTTAGTTAATGTTCGTAAATATGAATTGTTCGTTTCTTGAAATTTCGTAAGTAGAGTTTCGCCTATATTTGCAATCCATGTTCTCAGCTGACCGTAACGGGCCATGCAAGCCTACAGTAAGGGACCGCACAACGGGGTACCACATGAGTGACATGTTAAGCAGCGGGCCTAACATGTTTTTCAGAAAACACAGGAGACGCAGTTTGGACGCAAAGAAAATCAACTGTGAATCTAACATCAATACAGAAAAATAAACCACATGCATATGTGGTACAATGCATACAACGATCGACTTGGTATTTACAAGACTTTGTACCAGGCGTCGTTACAACCGTAAATAACAGAAAAGTTCTGAGAATAAACGCGTTTTCTTTTATGGAACCTGGATTTAGGTATTCACAAGTAAGAAGATGCTGACCACTAACTTCCATCTAGTGCAGAGATCAAGAGTGAGGGAGCTATACCTCCACTCTCCCATATGACTTCATGACTTGGTGCATAATTAATTAAGCATAGGGACAACTTTCCTTTTGCTTATCTTGCAGTATCCTAATTTTCGCCTGTCAGTTAGGAGGTTACATTGGTTATCATATTACTGTTTATTGAATTGTGCGACGTAATAAATAGGCAATTCCATGATGTGAATTCAGATTATTAAAAGAAGATCCCAGGCAATGCGCGGGTGTTTTGGCTAGCAGACATGCGTGTGTGAAATGCAGTACATATTTAAAGGGAACTGTGTTACGCCATTCAATAGGTCTACTGCCAGCTGTGCGCGTGTCATTTACGGAAAAGATGAGTGTGGACCGCCCCAGTAATTAATAAAATACTACTATTTAGTGTTCAAAATTGATTTTGGTCTTCGTTTTAAAACGTCCATTGCATGAACAACTGGATAAAAAAATAATGTATTATCACAGTGGCGCTGATCAGATTTAGAGCACTGGTATGCTATATACAACAACCTTGTGATATAAAAGGCTCAGAGAAATGTCCCAATTTCCTGCAGACATCACCAATAATTTTAAATGTGTTTCTGCTCTGAAATTATAATCTTAAATAGGTTCTGCAAAAAGATCCAGTGCACAGCTTGGTAATACCTCGAAAGAACTTTCTTTAAAAAAAAGAAAGGGACATTAGAATTTTATATGGAGTTGCTAACAGTGGCATGTCTCGAAAATTATTACTTCCAAATTTATCATTCACCTCCTAAGTAGGTACAATTAGAGGCTCCTTTCACTGCTGAGACAATTCTCCCTTATTCCTAACACAATCAATGAGTTTATGGATCTCAGAATTAGTGTTTCAACGCTTCCTGGAATCAGTTTCTCTTGACGATTTACATCTCTTCGAATTTGCAATAGTGATATCAATCTCAAAAGGTTAGGCTCTCTTACTAACGGCTCAGCTGCAAGCAGGTTCCACAGGTTCACTATGCCCACGTCCATTCAGTAGCCAAGGGAAATAATTCTTGCATGTATTCAAAATGTTGTGCGAACCTTCAAAGCAGATCACCGTTCTCATCCTTTATCCCGTTGGGTCCAAGTTCCCGGACTGTTATTGTTGTTACTTCCTCGGCGAAAGATTAGAGGGGAGGCCAAGGTCACATTTTCGCAAACCCATTGCATCAGTCTGCCACGTGACACCGCGCTGTAAACGAGCATTATTTTACACGAGGGCTTTTTCGACTTCGTGTTTCGTTTTGTCTGCGATGGATGGCAAAATCGAGGAACGTGTCTGTATCAAGTTTTGCGTGAAGCTCCGTAAATCCACTACCGAAACCCTTCGAATGCTTTGTGAGGCCTTTGGAAAACATTCTTTAGGCCGGACAGCTGTTTCTGAATGGAATTCACGTTTCAAGGCCGGCAGAGTGTCAGTTGGGGATGACGAAATTTCAAGGCGACCAAGCACCAGCAAAACGACAGAAAGCGTTGAAAAAATTCGGGAACTCATGCACATAGACAGTCGCCGAACAATCCATGAGCTCGCAGACACCTTTGGGATCATTTATGGAGTTTACCAGGAGATCCTAACAGAAAATTTGTACATGCGCCACACTGCTCCTTAATCATGTCAACGCGCCTGCCCATATGTCCCGGAAAACCACAGAGTTTGTGACTAACAACAGCATGATTATCATTCTTCATCCTCCTTACTTGCCGACTTAGCCCCTGTGATTTCGCTTTCTTTCCCAAACTGAAAATGAAACTGAAGGGACGACGTTTTGAAACAGTGTCTCACATCCAAAGGGAATCACAGGCGGCACTCGACGGCATGAAGGAAAATTACTTCCACAGTGCTTTTGAAACGTGGAAAGAGAGAAGATAAAAAAAAGGGATTGCTGTATACGTTCCAAAGGAGACTATTTTGAAGGAGATTGCAGCCAAAATTGAGTAAGTTAACCCAGTATTATATTTTTTTTTACCTAGCCCGGGAATTTTCCCATACACCTATGTATATAGTAGTCTCTGCAGTCTTATTCTTGCTGCTTGTGACAAAATAATTAATTTCGTCTTTCAGATATTCCAGGTTTCGAAAATCTAGTTATTACAGTCCTTATATCAAATATAACGCGTATTTAGTTTTTGAGCTTAGAGTCAAAACGGACTCGATCAGCCATAGCCATCATTTAAACAACTAAGAGCTGATCTATGTACTACTCGTACTTACTTACTTACTCATGGAGCTGAGCCCTTCTGGAGGAGCCGCCAATTCTGCAGCTACTAAAGAATTTCCCAGCATTTTATGGAACTTGAAGGTTCATTACCGTGTTCACAAGAGCCTTCCACTGGTCCTTATCCTGAGCCAGATCTATCCAATCCGTCCCATCATATCCTATCTCTCTAGATCCATTCTAATATTGTCCACTCACCTGTCGTCCCTGCGGTCTCTTTCCTTCTGGCTTTCCCACCGATCTATGTACTAAACACAACAATTCCGTTGATAGGGTTATGGCCAATAAATAACGAGTTATGTATAAAATAGTATTATGTGATGGACTTAAGTAAGCTTAAAGAACCCTGTACTCAACAGGCCTTTATAAAATAATTTAATTCTTTTAAAGAAGGAGAGAAGTTTTAACGGTTTATAATATATTTATGGTATAACAACAGCAACGTAACTAGAGCATGTATGTAGAAAGGATTACTAGAACCCATGTAACCAGTTATATAAATTTGTAACATATTTTACATAGCTGAAACCTTGATGATGGGCAATGATTAGACAAAATATATTGGTCTGAAATGTTAAAATTGTAGTATTGAATCTGACGACATGTAAGTAATGTATTAATGAAAGGGAATTGGATCTCACAATGAAATGCAGTAAACCCTCTTAGAAACGGAATCCGGGTTCAAAGGATTACGAGAATTACGCGACGGCGAAAACCAACGTAAAATTACCTTTCATAAATGGAAATATTTAGAGCTGAATAAGAAAATATATGAATCCATTCTGATACGGTTCTCTACGAATGTGTGTTTTTGCCAATCAGTGTTGTGATTCAAGGAATTTTCCCCAGGCGGAAGATGTTCTCCACAGATTCGAATGAATTACGCTCGGCCATTGGAAAATAAAAATGCATGGATTGCTTGACCGGACTGCTGGAGAGGGACAAGAAGTAAGAACGAAAACTGAAAATGTGTACTGCTCAGTAAGTGTACAAGACATGAGAACAAGTGCACTGCTCTTTCCGTGCAGCAGCTGTCAGCACTAATGAGTTTGGGTGTGTTACTCAACGTAATATAACTGCACTTCGTGGCTTCAGTATTGACATGCTGTCTTCCTGGCCAGAAAATTAAGAGAAAATACTTCTGTTGAGATCTCCCAACATGGCTGTTGAAAGAACCTGATATTTTGAACAAGATCAAGGCTTGTCACGAGACCTGGGACATAAAGTACAGGCCAGAAACGAGTCTTCAACCGAGAATTTTAGAATATCCGAGGTTGATAAAACCGTAGATCTCCAATAAATATTTAAAATCATGTTGATTTGCTTTATTGATATTAATTGAAATCTTCATTCCTAATTTGCTCCTCCAAAACATCGAACGAACCAACCAAATATTTTAAAGTATTAATGGGGACGCGTTAGTAAAATATTGTCAAATATTGTGTCCAAAAAGTGAATTTTATACCATAACAATTTACATTATGACTGGGCGCTTAAGCCAAAGATATTTCGACCCCCTCCCCCAATAAAACAAAGGCATTATTTGGGATTTGAGGTTCACACACCGGTGGTAATGGAAAATTTTTTTTTTTTCATTGGCACTACAGCCCCAGTGGGCCTAGGCCTACCTCCATGAACTTCTCCGTTCACTTCGGTTTTTCTAGATCTTACACATTCGGTAGGACTCCTTGGGCGGATGATCAGCTAGTCGCAAGGCCTCTATCTGTACACAAACACAGAAAAATGCACACACACAAATTAAACATCCATGCCCTGAGTGGGGTTCGAACCCACGATCCCGGTTTCCAAGCGAACGAAGACAGTACATGCCTTAGACCGCTCGGCTACCGTGACCGGCAATGGAAACTTCTATCTTCTGGAATATAACGCAGAGTAGTCCACTGAAAGTCAACCGACGTTTCGGCTTATTTTTCGACCTTTAAGATGGAGGCGATAGGTTCATATGAAACGTCGGTTGACATTCAAATGGCTTAAACTGCATTAAATTCCAGAAGCTAGAACTCTCCAAAATCGGTGTTGGAACATGCTTCCTATCCACCAGATATTTGGTCAGTATGGTTTTACCATGTTCCCGGAACTAAGGGGCTTCATTTTGGGATACCAGAGGCACCCAGAGTAATGTGGTACTAATAATTTGCAAGACAGTTCCCAGAAACACTGTCAGTCATAAGGGTTCATTTTGAAATGTCGCAGGAGTCAGACGGCGCGTTACCGAATGAACATCGCATTCAAATAACTGTTAGTGACATTATATAAGCTTATCTTGCCCGTTCTCTATAATCATTCAGTCATTTCAGTATCAGAGATAGTTATTTCACTTGGTTGGATTCATTATTCGAATTACAGAAACAAGGCCTATACATATATTACATAACTGCTTTTTCCTAAGTAACTATGAGTTGAATGGAACTCTTGTCTCAAAATGAGAAAATATTCGAACACCGTTGGATTCCGTTATAAGCGCGCTGCATAGTACAACAGCTGGCACAGTTAATTGTCCAGCAACTCTACAACGCAGTTCTTGTTCTTTCACTTACCTGAATATGGTATATGGTGTCAGGCCACAAAGACAGTGTAACACACGTGGAATCGGTAAAGAGGTTTCCTTTAAGACCTCCTCCGTCCACCTCCCAAGTGACGAGATAAACTCCTCGGGTTACTCGCGGTTCCCAGGCGACCTCTGCAATGACCAGTACTTTCTGGTGAATCAGAGACACCTCTCGGAGTTCCCACGTACCACCAATTTTGTGCTGAAACATAAAAAAAAAAACATAATTTTTCATGAGTTTAAGTTCTGCATAAGAATCAATTTACTGCGCTACAGTAACAGTGACCAAATGTTTCGGCAGAAATTCTGTGGGACGACACATCATAATGACTACAACACACCAACCAATTGTCATTTTATCGTAACGACCATTCACTGAGAGGCATTTATTATTATTATTATTATTATTATTATTATTATCATTCATTCATCATCGTTCATACATTTCAAATGGCCGTCACTCTCAGAAACGACATCTGGACAGAAATCTTGTAACTTAAAACACAATATCAAATCTCTGTTGCGTACGTATTGGGCAGCAGTTGAAAGGCAAGCGCTATACGTAAATGTGTTGAACTACTTGTTCGGTATCACTGCCCATCTTCTGCACTGTATTAACCTCATCCAGTTACCATGGCCACATACTAGTGTATGTACGCATTCAGATGGGTATTCTAACGATCCTAGGCCATAAACTACCTGGGTACACTTTAAAGATATAAGCACCAAATCTCAGCTGTGGGAGCTAAACAAGAGATCTCCCTTCCTGCAAATGCTTCACTGTGTAGGATAAGAAGCGTTGAATTTCTTTCCTCGAAAAATGACACTGGGGATTGTTATTAAATTTTGTCGATATATTTTAAGTTTCGGTAAAAATCTGGCAAAAAAACCGGATAATATGCATTAAGGCCTATACACACTCTTATGCTAAATTCGAGCCCACATCACTAAATATTTTAGCATAGTGAAAAAACATTAGAAAGAATTTGTAAAAAAAACATGGAGTGCACATTTTAATGTCCAATACACACTTTTCCATAAATTTTCTTTTGGAAGTCAGTGAAGTCTTTTATTTTCTATACTAATTAAACGAGGCTTATACGCACATCAATTTATGGGTATGTATGCATAAAACATATATTTAATTAAAATATAATCGACTGTGCATCTACAAGTGTTACATATTACAATTTGCATAATTAAGAAAATGGATAAACCCACTAGAATGAATTGCTAATTATGTACATATTTTCCAGCTTCTTTTGTATATCTACTAGGACAGCGTGGTGCTTAATAAATTAAGCATAGGATAACTTTACTTTTTTTTTTGCTAGGGCAGATCGTCACTATGTTAAATTGTTTTATAAAAGCTTAAAATTTCGAAACAATACAATTTCTGTAATTTTGAATATAAGACCGTTTCACACACACACACACATATATGTGTGTGTAGATACGATAACGATGACGGCACGCGGTAGCGTAGTTGGTTGAGCTATGCTACAAGCCGGAAGGACGCTGTTCGATTGTCGATGAGGTTATTGGAATTTTATTTCACATAATCTTTTCAGCCGCACTATGGCCTTGGGGTTCACTCAGCTTCCAACAGAAATGTGTGCCAGAAATCTTCATGGGAGGTAAAGGTCGGCCGGTGTGCGATCTGTGAGCCGACTGTCTAGAGAAAATGTGGGAGCTTTCACTTCTCACAACCCTATGGGCTTTCACGGCCTGTTACAGGGACAGATCTGCCTTTTTATGATAACGATGAATCTCGATACATGGCTTCACATGCTTAGTTCCAAAAATTCAAAAAGGAAAGATAGATAATTCACAAATATCGCGCTGCCGCCATTTTGCTTTTCCTTTTCCTGGCCTTCACAATGTTACACATATTTCTACGATGTATCACCACGTAATAGTCTGGATGCCAAGTTGGCAAGCTTCATTGTGCGGAATAAAAGTGCAAAACTGAGATAAGAATTCACCAAAGTCCATCCTTTGGTTCAAATGCTGTTAGGGGGAGTCAAATGATCTACCAACATCCCGTAAGCAAGCTATTTTTTTTATTGCTAGTGGGGTGGGACTAAGTCCCTTGCACTACGGCCATTTCTGGCCTATTGTACCAGCCCCAGATGATAGGTGAGGGTGATTGTGGAGCAACTGGTGGAATGAAGATTGGCAGGGGAAACCGAAATACTCGGAGAAAACCTGCCCCAGCGCCACCTTGTCCACCAGAAATCCCACTTGACCAGACCCGGGATAGAACCTGGGCCACCGCGGTGGGAAGCCAGAGACTAACCGCTTGAGCTATGGCGCGGCCCTGTAAGCAAGCTAACTTAAGAAGGAAAATATTGATTCAAATTAAATGGAAGCTCTTCTTATATGCATGGATGGGTTATATGGTGCAAGTAGTGGTGTCTCGTATTGTCTACTTACCGCTGTGGGAGACTTGGTTGTAGTCGGGGTGACCTCTGTGTTGATCTTCTTGCGATGTCCTGCCATGACCTTGTTAATAACCTTGCTCCTGACGTCACTTCCTATTGCAACCGCTGAAGAAACTGATTCAGAGGGCGACATTGGGCTGTAGATGGTGACGAGACCTTCTGGATCAACTACGAGGACCCTGATGGTTGCAGATCCCAGGTTGCTGCTCTCTGCAGCTGGCAGCCGAGCCGTCAGATCCACGGTCTGTAGCAGAGCGGGACAGTCAACACGCCGGACAGTTTTAACGAGTCCACACTAACACACCACACACGTCGTGAATAACACAACAATTACCAGTAGCAAGAAATGCTGAACACTTCTACTAAGAAAGCCTGCCAGGGATTATCATCCTGAGCCAGTTATATCCATATAACTACGTTTACAGTATTGTAGTAATTAATATGATTACATATATATATAAATTAGAATATAGAAAACTATAATTTTGCCTGTAGTTCTGTATGGGTGCGAAACTTGGTCTCTGACATTAAGGGAGGAACACAGACTGAGGGTGTTTGAGAACAGGGCGTTGAGGAAAATATTTGGACCGAAGAGGGATGAAGTGACAGGAGGTTGGAGAAAACTGCATAATGAGGAGTTTCATAACTTGTACTCTTCCCCAAGTAAAATTAGAATGATCAAGTCAATGATGAGGTGGGCAGGACATGCACCACGAATTGGTAGAAGAGGAATGCATATAGGATATTGGTGGGAAAGCCGGAAGTCAAGAAACCACTAGGATGTCCAATATGTGGGTGGGAGAATAATATTAAAATGAATCTAGGAGAGATAAGATAAGATGGCTTGAACTGGATTGATCTGACTCAGGATAGGGACCAGTGGAGGGCTCTTGTGAACACGATAATGTACTTGTGGGTTCCATAAAATACTGGGAAGTTCTTGAGTAGCTACACAATTGGCGGTTTCTCATGAAAGGCTCAGCTCCGTGAGTACATATACACGCAAACAGTACAACCACTTAGTGCACCAACCTGCGAAATCTGGCGCCAGCCGGACGATGTGCCCGCCTGGCGTCTCATCACCACATATACCAATGGGCTGCTGGGACTGGTGGTCGGGGGTCGAGGCCAGCGCACAACGGCTCCGTTTAGTTTTATGACCTCGTCGCCACGGGTGTGTATCACGGGTTGCGTCTGCTGCATCTGCTTCCCAGCGGTCTCCCTGTGGAAGCGGCAGGCTTGCTGACACCCAGGGAACTGCAACCAGAGAAAACATGGAAACCTGTTAGTCCATAAACTGGTCAAGAAAAACTCGTGGACTGGAGAATTCTTACAGTTCGGTGCCACGTTCGCAAAAGCCTGCCAGTGAACCCTAACTTCAAATCCTTGAAAGAAACCTACTCCTACACACAGAATTATAACGTGTTGTCACATATGTGGGGTCTCGTGACTAATAATAACGGGTTCTGGATTGAACGATTTTATTAACATCTTCGTTTACAATCTCTCTTAATCAAAATCAATTACAGAGCCATCGCTAATCTACCCACTTCACAGATCATGAGGGCACGCTATCAGTTTCCCGGCAACGGATTTACCATAGAAACTATCATTTCAAAACACTATGAAGTCTTGCCATTTCCTGCAGCTGCCAATTCCGAGGGTTCAACCCAGTTTTCTTCTAACTGCTGTTCTCTACTCCTACAATAACTGTCAGCTTCGGATCCCGCCACTGTTTGTCACGCACTTAAGCCGGGCTGTTGCCTAGCAATGGGTATGTTAAAATATGATTAAATTTAGCATTTTCCTATCTAATCCTAGGCCTCTCTTCCCTTAACTCTCTTGAGATTTCATCTGCGGCGAATATTTTAACACTGTTTACCAGGCACGAAGTAGGAATCAAATATCGTGGGTTTCAATTTTCCGGAATGAAACCGCAAGGAACAGAAACGAACAATGATATATCTGCGCTAAGTTTATATTTGCCGTGAGCACGGCAATCCACTCTTTCGTTCCAGCGCCTTCCTTCCCTCCATAAATCTCAGTCCAAACTATAAAAGAAAAAAGTATTTGACAAATTCTCCATCTCTTCTACTTGTCGTAGTGTTCTGGTTTCCACACAGAAATTTATTCCTTCGAAATTTGAACCCATCTAAGAGGGAACAGAATCCGCAGTTCGACCATAATATTCAACCAACAAATCAACAAAGTGGTCTTTGTAGCAGAGGAAGCAGGACCAACATATACAGACGTGTGTCTCTGTTGATTAAAGTGACAGAAGTTTCATGGGCATGCTTCTACGGGTTCTTTCCTTTATTTCTAACCTATAATCTTGATTTCTAACGGCAGAAATCATTTTTTAAACATGTGTTTATTATACATGTAAAGGTTTTTAAATACAGAATTTATGCATTTGATGGATCTTGATGCTTATTAAAACAGAGTGTCCTACAAGAATTGGTACATAACATACCATAACATAATATAACATAATACGCTTATACTTCATGCGCGAAACAAGAAGCATAACATAATTTTACGTTAAATTACGTATCGATTCAAAAGTAAATAAACAAATGTTAGAGACGTTATGAAAGTCACAGGCTGCGGTTTAGATTTTCTTTAGGACAATCAAGTAAATTTACAATTTAAATTCAAGTAACTAAGTCGAGGCTGAGTATAGAAAAGTCCGGTTCCATTAGATACAGTCAGAAGGGCACGAAATTTGACAGAAAGGAAACTCTCTTTCCTTCGGCGAGAACACTGCCAACTTCACCGGGAACTTTACCTTTCTTCAATTCACACCCTCACCCTAACAAATACTGACAGGGTTTAAACTCTGCTGACTTTGTAATGGGAATTTCTTTTCGTTTCTCTATCCACCCAAATCCCTTTTCATCCCTTCTCTCCCCCCTCACTCCCTCTCACTTCATCTACTTTTATTTAGTTTCTCTCTCTATCTCTCCAGAAGTAACCCTGTTCAACATAAACCAAGTCCCTGCATTCTTTCCTCTCCCTCTCACTATATAAAATGTTCATTGTGCACCCTCAGCTCAGAGGATGATAACTCATTAATGATATTAGTCTCACTTAGTCTGTAGTGAGATGCGTTTATTTAGTTTGAGTATAGTCTATCGAGGCCGGTCACGGTAGCCGAGCGGTCTAAGGCATATACTGTCTTCGCTCACTTGGAAACCGGGATCGTGGGTTCGAATCCCACTCAGGGCATGGATCTTTAGTTTGTGTGTGTGCGTTCTTCTGTGTTTATGTAAAGGTAGAGGCCTTGCGACGAGCTGATCACCCGCTCATGGAGTCCTACCGAATGTGTAAGATCTAGAAAAACCGAAGTGAACGGAGAAGTTCATGGAGGTAGGCCTAGGCCCACTGGGGCTGTAGTGCCAAGGAAAAAAAATAGTCTATCGAGATAAAATTCTGTTCTGGACGAAGAGAAGTTCAACTGTGAACTGACTTGGCTATAACGTCATGTAGTCCGTTGAAAGTGAACCGACGTTTCCGAAGAACATAACATCTCCATCTTCAAGGTCGAAGAATTTCCTCCGAAACGTCTGTTAACTTTCAGTGGACTAAACGGCTTCATATCACAGAAGATAGTAGTCTTCATAACCACCGCTGTGCGTACCTCGAATCATACGAAATGTGTGAGGCGGTTAACAGAAATGTAAAGGCGTAGCTTAGGTTACACAAGATAACACATGCATCAGGTTCGGGCTGCTACCCGTATTCATAACGCTATGCTGATTGCTCGTTTCGTGCGTTCTTTCCACCGAGTAAGAGAGCCTATTGTAAATGTTACTGTGGTAGTCAGTTTTTCGGCACGTTTCATCCCAGAATCCACCGAGGGAATATCAACAACTTATTTGATACTGGAGCTGTGCCAGAGCTCAGACGGTCAGTCGCCGGTATCCCACCACGGCGGTCCAGGTTCGAGCACGGATCAGGTCATGTGGGATTTGTGGTGGACAGAGTGGCACTGGGACAGGTTTTCTCCGAGTACTTCGGTTACCCCTGCCAATTTGTATTCCACCAACTGTTCCACACTCATCATCATATATCATCTTGGGCTGGTACAGTAAGCCACACAGTGACCGCAGTATCAAGTGGACTCAGTCTCACCCCATGGGAAAAAGAAATAAATTAAACAAAATATTAGATATTGGAATTTTACACTGAATCCTACAGAGTGAATTTAATCTTGATTCATGTTGGTCGAATAAAATTACTTTTTTTTATTGTTAGTGGGGTGGGACTAAGTCCCTTGTACTGCGGCCACTTCTGGCCTATTGTACCAGCGCCAGATGATAGGTGAGGGTGATTGTGGAGCAATTGGTGGAATGAAGATTGGCAGGGGAAACCAAAGTACTCGGAGAAAACCTGCCCCAGCGCCATTTTGTCCATCACAAATCCCACTTGAACAGACCCGGGATCGAACCCGGGCCGCCGCGATGGGAAACCAGCGACTAACCGCTTGAGATATGGCGCGGCCAAACTCCCAACTTATGTGTAACATTTTCAGAACTTTGTTTAAAACTTAGGAGCTATATGTACAGTCCTGCACTCGTGAAGGGTGCAGTAAACAGTGTTCCTGTGGAGTGCTTCATGGGCACAAAGGGGTTAAGGTTCTGCTTGTTTTGTAGTCTATCTAATGTCGTTAGTAAAAAAAATAAGAAAGGTGCACCTATCTCTGTAACAGGCTGTGGAGGCCCATAGGGTTGTGAGACGTCGAGCCTTCCAAATTTTCTAGACAATCGTCTCATACATGGCAGTGAGGTTGTCAGCCTTACTCGCCGTCTGCTCTTTACCCCTTGGAAGAGTCTTAATACTCATTTCTGTTAGAGGCTGAGTCGACCCCAGTGCCATAGTGAGACTGGAAGGATTAGGTCGATGAAAAATTTAATGACCTCATCGGGAATCGCACCCGCGACCTTCCGGCTTATAACATATTGTCTCAACAAACTACGCTATCGCGTGCCCCAAGGATTTCACAGCTAGACTATATAGTACTGAGTGTTAGGGTGATGAATGATGAATAGGAATGGACTTGGAAGGAAGCGGCAGTGGCCAAATGCTGCTTTATTACTGCATTTACCTAGAGAGGCTGGCCTAAGTCGGCACAGGGGCTTACCGGCCGAGATTCGAACCAAGCACGTCTCGAACACAAATCCAGAGCGTTACCGCAGCACCAGCCTATGTGGCATATTCCTGCTCTCCCATTACCCTGATTTCTGCGTCAGACACGAAGAAATTCATCCACCATTAGCTAATATTACTGACTTACACAAACGAGGACACTCACGTGGACAAAGTGCATAGGAGAATGACAACCCGACCATAAGCAGTCGCAAGCCAGTTTCATATAAACATCTGGTATACATAGGATCTTGCCACAAAGTTGACTTCGTATCTAAAAACGTAAATATTTACATCCGCATAAAAAGCTACAATTAATTTATTGAAAAGTCTTCAGTGATCTGACGTTGTACAGTCTGGTAGACACAAGGCTAACACGGTTCTCGAAGAAACAGCTGCCTCAGTCTTCAGGGTAGATGAGAGCTCTTTCTGGGCACTGATAACCTGACTCTTCTACCCCGAAACAGCAGGTTGCTCCGAAACATTTGCAGATAACCTACCACGCAATAAGGCATCATAACCCAGAAGACAGTAACCTACACAGTCACTGCCTTAAGAACTTCAAACCTTGCAGTTTTCCCATTGTTTTACACGGATGTGGAACTTGGTCTTTCCCTCTAAGGGTAAAATGAAGGGTAAACTTGTTCTTTAGCTCAGTCGGTTAGTCACCATTCTTTTATTATTCTCAGTGGGGTGAGACTGAGCCCACTTGTGACTGTGGTCAATATTGTCCTACTGTACCAGCCCCAGATGATAGATGATGGTGATTGTGGAGCAATTGATGGAATGAAGATTGGCAGGGAAACCGAAGTACTCGGAGGAAATCTGTCCCAGTGCCACTTTGTCCATCACAAATCCCACATGACCAAACCCGGGCTCGAATTCGGGCCGCCGCAGTGAGAAGCCAGCAACTATCCGCCTGAGTTATAGCGTGGCCGTGTTAGGCACCATGCTTGGAAGATGTACTGTATTTGGAATGCAGGTAGAGCTCTAGGTTTTCTTAACCTAGAGAGTAAGCAGAGGTGATTAGTCAGCTTCGCGCCTCACCCTCTTTATTCCCAGGGAAAGAGCCCCTTGTTCCCAAGGATGGATCCCAGAGCTGGTCTAGACGCCGTGAAGATGAGAAGAATGTCTCGCTTCTACTGAGTATTTAACCCAGAGTAGTGGACAGTGCACCCCGCAGCCTGTCACAACACCGACTACGCTATCCCGTTTCCTAATTTACGGTGCCTTGGAAAAAGATGACGAAGAGGACATTTGGACACAAAGAGGACGGGGGACACAGCATAGTGAGGAGCTCCACAATTTATAGGCCTGAGTTTCATCTAACATTATTAGGGTGCTGAGATCAAGGACGTTAAGAAATGAGGGATAATAAAAATGCATTAAAAATTTAATCCGAAAAACTGAAATGAAGAAGTCATTTGGGAGACGTAGGTTACATATACACGCATTGCTAGGCGACGTGTTGGTAAACAAATTTTCGCGAAGACAGATTCTTGGTAAACAGTCCGTTGCTAGGTTACGCAACAATAGAGGAAGCAGTGTTTTCCGTATCTGCGGCGACGTCACAACAGTGAATAGTTATCACGTGACATTGATTTTCTGTAGATCCGACCGACGCGCCAGTAGGCTGGCTGGATAGTGATCACGTTATACGCGTTTACTATAGGCCCATGCCCGTTCCTCGGCTAGAAGTTACGAATAAAAGCGGCAGAAGCACGCGAACAAGGAAGCAAGGAAATAGTCATGGGGAGTTCGTAGTTGAAGAACTAGAAGTCGGCCTGTGAAGAATTAAAGTATGATTAGAAGGCTTTATTTGTGTGTAATATTTGGAGGGTGTGATTCGGTGAAACTGTTACAGTTCCCGTATTATAAACCCGTACACACTAGTGCTCCGGTCACGGTAGCCGAGCGGTCTAAGGCATGTACTGTCTTCGCTCGCTTGGAAACCGGGATCGTGGGTTCGAATCCCACTCAGGGCATTGATGTTAAGTTTGTATGTGTGCGTTTTTCTGTATTTGTGTACAGGTAGAGGCCTTGCGACGAGCTGATCACCCACCCAAGGAGTCCTACCGAATGTGTAAGATCTAGAAAAACCGAAGTGAACGGAGAAGTTCATGGAGGTAGGCCTAGGCCCACTGGGGCTGTAGTGCCACGGAAAGAAAACACTAGTGCAGATAGACTGAAGAGATTAGTGTGGAGGGATTGTACATTTTGTAAAGCAGCAATAATGTAATAATTAATTGTAGTTACGAAATTACAATCCAAATTCGCGTTTTGATCACTGACTCGTGACAATATTAATATGGATCTCAGAGATGTGGCGAATGCGGCTGTATTCTAGATTCAACTTGCTCGGCCGCGGTAATGAACCCTTGGATCGCATAAGAACAAACATCTGAGCCACTTACAGTTTCTCTAAAATGACTCCCCTCCACGGAATCAGTTAACATGAAGCTGACGTATCTCTGAATTTAAAGCACAGACCGTTTGACCCTAGATAAGGATAACATATTAAACTGACAGTGTATCGTGATATTCACTAAGAAATATACTAGCACTGAATGCAGAAAATGCCCAGGTAAGGCAACAGCGCCTCAGTGGACGAAACTCGTACCTTCTACTTTGTATTTGGCATTTAATGAAGATAGGTCTAAAGCAATCACCCGAGGTGACGTTTCATTGATGGAGCAAAAATAAATAGCCATAAGTTTGTAACAAGCTCATATTTATTAAGGCTGTTGATAATCAATTAGCAACTCAATCACATCGTCTGTCGGCAAGAGATGCTCTGGACTTCTCAGATATTGCCCTCCTAATGAACTCTGTAATCATCTTCCCGGCGCCATGTTGTCTTTTAAAAAATGCGACGAGATAATTTACGGCTGGCTGACAATAATTGACTCTTCGGTTAAGATTACAGCCTTCTAAGATGTGACGCCATGTAATTTGGCAGCTTTGAAAACCGTTTCGAAGCAATTTACAATTTCCTTCTTCGCAGCAAGTGATAGAAGACTCTTTGGGTTATTTCACGACTTCATTTTAATTCTCCTGTAACGTTCAATACAAATAACTTATATTGAGAAAGTTAAATTCCTCCAAGTTTCCCGTCGTGAAATTTTCCCCACTCCCTTCTTGTTTTGTGTTTCTTGTTATTCAGACATCTTCCCTCCGCGCCGAATATCAATCGACTCTCGCCTTACGGTGTGTAGGGCTTATCATCAGGAGTTCAAGTTCTAAGTGGACGAAGAACATGCACAGCGACAAGAATCATTATTTACATTCCTCGTGCTATTCCTGGGTCGCTGTTTAGCCCTGGGAAAAGTAAAATGTTGACAGGGAAAGCAAATAAGCTTACTTCACTTAGTAAGGTTAGAGGTGGCGGCTCAAGCGGATAGTCGCTGGCTTCCCACCGCGGCGGCCCGGGTTCGATCCCGGGTCTCGTCAAATTGGATTTGTGCTGGACAAAGTGGCGCTGCAGCAGGTTTTCTC
>NW_019738957.1:1468411-1479047 GCF_002891405.2 Cryptotermes secundus | reverse complement strand
AAAAATACGCGAGCGAGGAACCAGCGTGAGCAGGTGGCTGCAGACGAGTTCACGATTCGTCGCTCGCGGATTTCTCTACCTGAAGATAGAGGTGATACGTTCATCCGAAACGTCGGTTTATGCAATATCTACATGGGGTCACATCCCAGAACACCACATTCTTCTTATTTTGCTTAGTTTATGAAAACCTTCTTCATAGAGAAAAATACTGTAATGATTTCTGTGTTGGCGGGCATAACGTCACTTTGTCAAGTACACAGTTCATGCAGGGGTAACTGAAAGGTGCGGACAAATTTCGGGCACGAGTTTCACATACCAGCCAAGGATAAAAGTCCATAACAATACATGCCCGGAAGCATTTAATTTCTGAGTTACAGCTGAAAGTGTACATTTATAATGTGCTCAAAATGTTCTCCATGAGATTCAACACGTGCCTTGACACGTCTCATCATGGACTGCCATATCCGTTCAGAGATGCCGGGGCAGTTGCGGAAAGTCTGACAGGCATCCACAGTGCGATGGTGAAGTGCCTCTTCGTTGTCAACAGGAGCTGCATACGCGAGGGTTTTGGGTGGCCCACAGGTAAAAATGCAGAGGATTAAGACGTGTGAGTGCGAAGGCCATGCAATGAGTCGTCCTTGATCCATCCATCGTCCATGATATGTGCGAACGCCTCGCACAGCACGGCTAAAATTTGTGGGGGCACCATCATGCATATAATCGTACATCTTACAGTAGCTATGGCAGGTCATGTTTTGCCGATATGTCAAAATATGAGCCCTACCAAACAATCAACAATAATCCTTTCCCACACATTAAGGCCGAACTGATGTTGGTGTCTGTAATGTAACGTGAATAGCCAGGTAACAGCTCCGTATACTCGTACACGTTCCAACGTGCACACAACAACAGGATGTCCATCTCTAGGCCACGCCCGAAATACGCGCGTGCAACATTAGGAAGAGTGTTTTCTAGTGTTAGGCAGCAGCCAGCGCCCCAATGGACTGGCTAAAAGCGATCATGTGGTAACATCAACAGAGGCATCGCGCAACAATAGAGGAAGTTGTATTTTCTGTGCGTCTGTCAGTGCGGCAGCTAAATAACTTGAGTCCACTTCTGGCCAGATCAGATTAGCAGTTGACAGAACTGGACCAGAGTTCAGTTGTCGAAGAAGAAATAAAAGTCGGCCTATGAAGACTTAGTGTATGATTAGAAGCTATAGTCACACTGAGACTGTTTGATTCCATTACCAGAAGGCGATTAGTGACGACTGAGAATCCTAGTGCGTATGTAACGGTAAACTGGAAATTGTGAAAATCAGCGATAACGCTGTACTAATTGCAATTAAGAGATGTAACCGACATGCCAGAAAATCCAATCACCCAATACAGAACCCGTCATTTTCATCACGCTTAACCCCGTGAGCGTGATAATACAGTCTTCTTTCAGCTACAATCCACAAACTTAATGTTCCCGGACACATGTTGATACGAATATTTTTATTTTCTTTGCATGTGGAACTCGTGCCCAAAATTTGTCTCCGCCTTTCAGTTAAAGCCTGTGTAGTGTGTAACCATAGAGATCCTATTGATCCAGAAGATAGGATTATTGTGAATGATGAACTGGAAAGGATGTAGAAGGAAGAGGTCATGACCTATTTAAAGGTTCCATGTACATATTTCATTGGGAAGTCCAAGCAAAAGACGTAAAACATCGGTCAGGACAATCCGCCTCCGAAAGAAGAACCGAACTCAGGACGTATCAAATAAGAAGAAAACCGCTTCAGCTATGACGCCATAATTTGTCGTCTTCGGCAGGATTATATAACGGTTTTACTGCCTGTTCGGAACGGTTGTAAAATTTGATATAATAATTTTGACGGGATATGGGCTTCATTATGAATAGAATACGCCAAAAGATGACGCTGAGGAGAGAGAGAGAGAGGAAAACACTCACCCTGGAACACATTCGGTTCAAACTTTACCTACAATAGCCATTTTCAATTACCTGAAGAAATGTTCTTCAGAGAATTTCTATTTAATCTCTGGATAATACAGCTGTGCAGGTCTAACGCCATGTTGGATTTTATACAACGGCTTGAAACGAGAAAGGAAGAACCGAAGGCAACGAAAGAAGCAATTAAAGCCCAAAGCTGCACAAATCTTTAGAGAGGAGAACTAAGCAATGAATCGAGAGTCGTCTGCTCTTCGCCTTTTTCCTCCCTGCTTCCGTTTCCTGCCGACAGGGGCTTGGAACAAGAACGAAACCAAAGTTTTTATCTGCAGAAACTAGGAATTCTTTCCCCGTTTTACTTGTATGAGGCAGAAATTGCTTTAGCACAAAATACTGTAACTCTGACCTGCTGTTCACTTGAAAGCAAATTCTCCTTATCTCCACCGACCAGAAATCTTTAGAAGATGATATTGGTTTGGAGAAGGAGTGTAAAAGGAAATTACACCCTACCACCAGGATAAAAAATAATATAAAAAGGTTAAAATAGATAAATATTAACATTTCTTTAACAAAGATTAATATTCTCAAATGCTTTCAAGGAGAATTTCTGAAAAAAAAAGAGTCTTTTAATTTTAGTAGTAACGATCTTTACCACCTCCTCACCATTTTTGCAGAGTGCATGCATATTTATGCACTCCTTTTAATTCTCATGATATATAATTCCCTACCCAATAAAGTGAATGATCTTCGTAACATTCATGTGACGTTAACATTTCTAAATGTTATGTAGATTAGCTACAAATTTAGAAGCTTTAAAGAAGGCCCGTTGAGCAGGGAGGTCAAATGTATTTGAAAAGAGGCGGTGAATGTTTGGCACTCGGGAGCAAGAGCAGTGAGCATTATTAACATTAATTGACTGATGTGCCTCATGTCCTTTCCCTGACAATATTTAATTTAGGCTGTCAGCAAACAGTGTGAATGGGGGAGACGAGAAATGCATGCGAAATTTTTGTTGGAAAAACTGAACACAAGAAGCTATTTGGGGAATACAGGCTTAGAAGAGTTCTGTCTTCTGAGATATATCGCAATGCAGTCCGTTGAGAACCAGCCGACGTTTCTGAGGAACATGTCGCTTCCAAATTATCAGAGTTGCGTTTTCTGCTTGCTTCATGTTGGTTTCTTTCTGAAGATGGAGGCGAAATGTCTTCCGAAATGACGGTTGATTCTCAACGGACTATGCGGCGATATATCCCACAAGATTGAAATCTTCGCAAGAAACGCTGTAAGAACCTCAAATACCACAGCACGGACTTAGGCGGGATTAAAGTGGATCTCAGACAAAAAGGCTGCGAGAATGTAGGCTGGATTAAACTGGACCAGGATAGGATCGAGTGGCAGGATTATGTGAACATGCTAATAAAATATTGGGTTCCACAAAGGTGGGAAGTTAGTTCAGTAACTGAGCGACTATCACTTTTTGAATAAGGACCCTGATCTATATAGTTAATTTTACCGAAAATGAAACAAGAAATCTCGTTTAGTTGAAACAAATGATAGAGAAATTCTCATCATCATCCGTTGACGGACTTGATAACTTGAATGACGACGTGTCTGTCAGACGCTACCAGAAAAGGCAGCCTAGAAATAAACAGAGATTTCCCTTTCTTCTATTCTGAGATTAGTCTACTACTGCATCAGAATTAGAGATCGACTATACATATGCCACTCTTTCACTGATTACACAACCCAGTAAATCATTGCTTTCCTAGGCTCCCCTGATTCTGTTCTAAAAATCCATCTTTCACCTCTTCTGAAAGAAAAGAAGGAATATTTCACAGAAGCGGCTATTATACAAGCTATCCTCTACTGCGGCAGTTGGCCTTTATCTTAATTTACCCCCTCTCTTTAAAAAAACGTAGAAGTTTCTGAAAAGTTACCTCCTGAATTTGTCTCCCCCCAAAAAACTGACAGAAGATGAATTAAACACGTTAAAGAGGGGGTTCTCTTCGTGGTACTTTAAATAAATTGATCGTTCTACTTAGGAGGAAAAGCTAGCCAACTTCTTCACTTTTTCCCAGCTTTTAAATGCTCTCTACGGAGAAAAGTAATTGTACGTATGTCTTCCAGAATAATAAAAAGCAGTAACTCTTGGTTGCAGGATAACAAATAGGCCTATCTATCCATATCATTCGCTATATTTCTCACATCCAGTCCTTCTCCAACAAAAGATAACGAAGAAAGCAACAAATGCTAAGCTATGTCAAAAGTAAAAGCTGGATTTCGGATTACAGGCCCAGAGATTCATGGCTCCTTCTTCCTTCCGGCGAAATCTCTTTTAGTACAGAAGATTATGGCTGATTCAGCAGAAAAAGAGAAAGATTTACGAGTATGTGCTAATGGGAAACAGAATCCAGAACATTCACACACTAACCGCCGACTATCCTTAACTGTTCTAATTTCTGCCTTCTACGATAGAATAATTTAAAATCACATGTGGTATCCGTCTGTCGTGATTCCGTTTCATCTCCGAACTCGAAATATTTGGACGACATTTGGTACTGGGAAAACTAAATTAAACGTCATACGAATTAATTTCGGTACACAGAAGTCGGACACAATCCTATGCAAGGAGTTTAATCGGACCTACACCTGCATGAACCGTCTATAAAGAATACGGCACTTAATACAACATGTAGATCTAATTAAGATATGAAATCTACAATCTTTATACAAAACATTCTTTGATAAGGTTAATACTTAATTAAGAATAAGGAATATTGTTTCGACGGATAGATATGCATTGTGATTAGATATGCAATTATAAATTTGTATGTTCCATGACGGGCGATCACACTGGCCGCGCGGTCTAAGGCATGAACTGTCTTCGCCCGCTCGACCAGTGGGGTCCTGGGTTTGAATCCCACTCGAGGCATGGAAGTGTGTGTGAGTTTATTCTGTGTGTAGGTAGCGACCTTGCGAAGGACTACCGTATTTACGCATGTACAGGCCGCGTGCGTGTATAGACCGCAGCCCAATTTTCAGACAGAAATTATAGAAAAAATAATTTTCTTGGAATATTATTTCAGGAGTATTACACCCTGTATTATTAATTATGAATATATTTTTTTTAAATGAAGTGTGATTTCGAATATTTCGAATATAAGCCGCACCCCACTTTTCCTCTTGAATTTTTGGCAAAAAATGTGCGGCCTATACATGCGTAAATACGGTAATTCCCTGCCCAAGGAGTCCTGCCGACTGTGTACAAATCAAGAAACTAAAAATGCAGCCAAAGTCAACAAGGGCTGTAGAGCCGTAGATAGATAGATTTGAAAAAATACGAGTATGTAAGCATGCAGGAATGTTTCTTTTGTCTTGTTTTTCTTCGCCAGTAGCTTATAGTATTACGTTTCATTCATTCTGTGTAGATATACAAGTATTTTCATTGTGTGGTCCAGAATAGCCGAGTTCAGTTTCAGGCAGGAATTTGTTCCTTCACGACCGTATCCAGACAGGATTCGAGGACTCTCTTATTTAAGGGGGGGAGGGAACTCTGTCGAAGGGTGGCGTAAATTCCTTGCCTCCGTCAAGTGCTCAGATGTACGAGTATATTAGCCCAAGCGAAGACTGGTCCGCAGGTTCCCTGCTACTCATACTGTGTATGCCTGCGTGGTACCGTGTTTTGAAAGGGCAAGAGCAAACTTGCCTTCCTCTACTTTCTAGGTGAAAACACTGTGAGTGCGTGTGTGTGTAAATGTACGCTCACGTAATGCTAACATACTAGAATACCTCTAGACAGCAGCACAGCTTAGTGAAAATCGTCATTGTGTTAAGTTCAGTTCCTCAGGGCTTACCACAATGTTTCAAGGTAATGGGGTTATGCAGCGTTTAGAAATTTCCGTTTTATTAGCAAAGAACATCGCACATACAGAGGAATATTTCTTGGGGAATCTCGTGCTCCAGATTCACTAATGATGCTTTTAACTGAAATTATTTTCCGCTGTAATTTCAACGGGCTTTTTGGCTGGAAGAGTTTTAATAAACGATAACGAACATGGCTGTTCCAATCTAAAGTGCATACGATGCTAGACCTCTCGAAAACTTGGGTGCAGACGTGTGAGTATGAGCAAACATACTGTGTGTTGATCTCTGCAGGGAATGGCCTTGAAATGGACCCGACTCCACGTCCAAGAAGTCGTAATTTACGCGTAAAGACATCACTGTGTCAGAATTCTCACTCGGAAAGAGACAAGAAGGCGTAATCCGAGAATCTAAAGGAACGAGAGAGATAGAAAGGAAGGAAAGAAAGAGAGAAGACCAGAAGAGAAAGGAAGACAAACAAAAAAATTAAAGAAATACTGCAGTTTACTTCTCCCTCTTCCATATTTCCATAAATACATGTACAGATACAACCGAATATTTTTCGCAAATTTCTGACATCAAAAACACAGTGTGTGTACAAAGCAGATTACTTTGGCTCTCAATTGAGGGCGGAAAATAATTTGCTCCAGAACAAAGAACTGGAACAGCATCACAAAGGATAAGGGGCCGATGAAACTCGCGTCTTTTTTTTTTCATTTATTCATCAATGGCTCTACAGCCCTTTGTTGGGCCCTTGTCTCTTCTTCAGTTTCGCAATTTTTTTACACAGTCAATAGGACTCCTTGGACGGGGGATCAGCTAGTCGCAAGGCCTCTACCTACACACAGGACAACACATACAAAATAAACGCACATACAGACATCCATGCCTTGAGTGGGATTCGAACCCACGATCCCTGCGTTCGAACGAACGAAGACAGTTCTTGCCTTAGACAGCGTAGCCACTGCGATCGGCGAAACTCGCGCCCTACACTCTGATAATCTGAGCCCTCTCCCTTCCCAAGTAACTTATTTCATTTTCCCTATGCCTGAAATTCCCACTGCTGCCCCGAACATAGGCATGAGGCCCCTATGCATAAACCGACAGCGTGAGCATAGATATATTGCGCACGTCTTTCTCTGAACATAACAATAACAAGACATACTACACATTATATTCACACAAGGTCGAACTGATACAAAGAAAAGCGAAGATTTTTCAATAACATTTCAACACATTAATATTTTTTACTGTATCTAAAATATGTGAATATATTTTGTAGATCTGAAATGTAATTTAATTTTTATCCAATCTAACTTTTTGATTTGGGGTGCACATGAACTTTTGGCATAGGCATATCGATTGGCAGAACTCGCAAATGAAACACTGGCAAATTTCTATTCCGATTTATTTAAGAACGCCGTCATTATGGGATAAAACATTGAAATGTGGGCTTATTGGTGAGTAATGAATTAGAAGTTAAATGGTTGGAAAGGTTCGTAGCCTAATTTAAGGTAGCATACTCTCCTGGTGTTTAAAATGCAGGGTCTAAGAAAACCAAGAAACATCTAAGTCAGGGTGGCCAATCACAAGGCCGATATCTGAAACCGGGACTTCGCGAATAAGGTGTAGGTTGCTTGTCACCCGGCACAGCTCGTCCATAGGCTGGGGGTGGAGACGGCTAATCCAGTGAACAAGCAGCCGACAGGGGCGGCCCTCCAGCTTGGAATTTCAGAAGGAAGGAACGTCTCCTTGCATAATGCCAGCATATTGCAGAAAGTACGCAGGGACTCAGACCTGGCGGTCCTTGAGTTCCATAAAGCATGCAATTTCTTGAATGTCTGGGAAATAAGTAGACAAGGCCATGGAGCTGAGTTCTTCTTGAGAACCTAAAGTTTGCTCAGCTTTTCAAGATATTTTCAGCATTTTATGGAGCTTGAATGTTCATTACCGTATACACAAATGTCCACCATTTGTCCTTATCCTGATTCAGATGAATTCAGTCCCAAAACTCCCTTTCTACTCTTTAAATTTCAATTTAATGTTATACACCCGTATAAGCCTAGGTCCTACCAATGGTCTCTTTCCTCAAATTTTCTTACCCAAATCCTGCATACAGTTTTCTTCCTGACCATCCCATCCTTCTTAAACTGATTGTTCAGGCAATACTGGACGAGGGGTACAAATTGTGAAGCCCTTCATTCAGAATTCGGTTACTTTGTCACTGCTGGGCCCAAATATTTTCCTGGGTATCTTGTTCTCAGTCATTCTCAGCCTATGTTGTTCTCTTAATTTGAGAGACAAAGTTTCACAGCCATACAAAACTGTTGGAAAAATTTAGCTTCTTAAATTGTTATCCTTATATTTGTTTATAGATATCAACCAAGAGGGCGTAGGTTCTGAACCGAATGGTAGCAAGCATTACCCGAATTTCTTCATTGACTGGTTCCGTAGTAATCAAACTATTGTACGATGACGTTTTGCCGGTCACGGTAGCCGAGCGGCGTAAGGCATGCACTGTCTTGGCTCGCTCGGAAGCCGGGATTGTTGGTTCGAATCCCACTCAGTGCATGGATGTTCAATGTTTGTGTGTGTGTGTGTGTGTGTGTGTGTGCGCGCGCGTTTTTCTGTGTTTGTGTACAGGCAGAAGCCTTGTGAGATCACCCGCCCAAGGAGTCCTATCGAATGTCGTAAGATCTAGTATATCGAAGTGAAATGGAGATTTTCATGGAGGTAGGCCAAGGCTCAAATTGGGGCTGTAGGGCCAAAAAAGAAACATGAAGTATTTTAATTATGAAAAGAACAGAAATAGTAGCATAGAACACAAAATATATTGGGGCCATCAGCACTGTTTGGAACTTGAAACCAAAAGATAAAGGCCATCCATGACTCTTAGGGAGAGCATTAAGAAAGTTCATCAGAAACTGTCCCAGCGGTAAAACTGATGACTACAGGAGGCAGAGTCCTTGCTGGGATGCTGATTGCCGCTCAAGTGGTCAATAAATTCCTAGACGTTGATTGGACTATAATTCAGTGCCGCAGCCATATGAACCCCACACTGGGCTCTCTTTAGGCCCAAACAATTCAGTCAACACCCTCAGCACTTGTTCCTTTAATATAAACAGTGTAAATAGGTGGATATATAGATAGATATAATAAAGACATATTTATTAGGAAGACTGGGTAAATAAAATAGGCACATCAGAGTTACATTAGATAAATTAGGCAGAAGAGACAGTCAGGGTAGATGAATCAGAAATATGCATGCATCCCACAGAGCCCATAGACCCTTGTAAGCAAGCTGCAATCAAGGGATAGAACAGGAATTATATCACTTTCGGAACTACACAAAAAAGAACAGAGTTTAAGAAACACGTCCCAAGAACAAAATACACCAAACTATACATAGGCGTTATAACACATTATTTAATAATTCCTTAATAATTATACAGCATATTTATAAATGGCTAAAATTGCTATAGACTCCAGTCGGAACAGTGACTAAGCTACGGGCTGGACGACTGAGGAGTCTGGGTTTGATTCCCCGTATGGGAAAAAGATTTTCTCTATATCATCCAGACCGACTCTGGGGACCATCCAGCCTCATATACAATGGGTACTGGGAGCTGTTACACCAGGAGTAAAACGGCCGGGTCGTGAAGCTGACATCGTTCATCGTTAAAGAAGAAAAGAATGTAGATTTTCTAAATCATTTATTTTAAGTCTTTTCTTTTTTTCGCTTTGCTCAAAGGACCGAGTATAAAGAAATGGAAGTTGGTAACGTTCATGTGACTAAACCAACTTAAAATACGAGCTCATTATATTCCTACAACGCGATTAATTAATCATGTTCCACAGACTCAACGCACGCCCGTCCGTCTGTCTACCTGCTTCCCCGGAGGGGGTGGAGGAAGAATATATCATGGAGTCCCTTCTATTGGGCCAACATACCAAGGTCAGTTCAGCATGTGAGACGTACCGAGCTGAGGCTTGTTACTTCACTTAACTAATAAGGGGAAAGCCAATCACAGTGGCCGCGCGGTCTAAGGCTCGCTCGAGCACTGGGATTGTGGGTTCGAATCCCACTCAAGGTATGGATATCTGTATTTGTGTCAGGTAGCGGCCTTGCGGCCGGTTGATCCCCGGTCCAAGGGGTCCTACCGATTGTCTTAGATTAGTAAACTGAAGTGAAACGAAGAAGAAGAAGAATACGTAGGAGGGAAAATAGGTATTTCTCTTGATGGAGGAGAGATGTTTGGATTGACTATTTAGCTCGTCATTGCTTTTTTAAACACGTTAATGAACACATACGAGTCTCGTAAACCGGCAGAATGTCAATTCAAATCTGAGGTACGGACATTGTCAGTACATATCACTTCTCACTGACCATCTACAGCTGCCCCCTCTAGCGGGAATAGTGTATTAAAAAATATCATACAAATTCTTTTCTAAATCCATCTCAAATTTCATGACCTTCTCAGCCAGGAAAGTACCTTGAAATATGCCACGATTGCGTATTTACAAATTTTAACCTGCCTACTCGTCAGTCATTACAATATTTCCGTTCCATTCGATGCTATGCGACAACCGTATTTCAAAAGATGTCGTAAGATACGCCAAGAGCCAAATCAAGACCACAAAAATGGGCCAGGCTTATGCCCATACTGATATTAATTACAGTAAAACTTGGTTATAGCAACATCGGTTTCTGCGACACCTTGTCTATTGCGTCAAATATTCAATGGTACGAACTAATTCCTCATAAAGCAACTGTTTTTATACCTTGCTTAGTACGACATGCACAAATGCATCAACCTCGTAT
>NW_019738957.1:1463718-1467998 GCF_002891405.2 Cryptotermes secundus | reverse complement strand
GCGATACGTTCCTCCGAAACGTCGGTTAACAACACATATACACGGTGCCAAATCCCAGAAGACTGCTTTCTTCATAGTCACCGCCGTGAAAGCCTCAAATCTTACACTAGGTTTAACGTTATAAAATCCTCCGCTGAAGTCGATCCTTAGCTAGTTCCAGCGACCCCACCAACTGCCTTCCATAAAGGCAATCATGTTAACCTCCAATCTCCTCGGTTTCCTAACTGACTATTTCGCAATTAGTCTCACCACCGAAACTCTTGTGTTGTTGGTCTCGTAAAGCCTAACATTTCAGCATCCTAAGAATACATGGTAACACTTAGGCCGCTGTTGCTTTCTTCAGACGCTGAATATGGTTACGCGAAACTTAAACGAGGAGGTGGACATATGTAGTAGACATTCAGACAGGGAGACAGACAGACAGGTTTTAAAACTAACAAAGCAGGAAGTTGGGAGGGGGGAGGCGGTACAACAGGGAATTTAGCCTGAACAGAAACAAAAGGAGTAGAAGAAACTCTGCTTGTCCGGACAGCCAACTCCTTTCCTTGCAACATGGGCCTGACGGGTGGGAGGCGGGAACTCATCGTCACAGATATTGCTTTTTTAGGGCCGAAGGGTTATAAAAACTATCGTGCATTACAGGGATGATGCCCAAACCGCAGAGTACTCTCAAGAAGGCGCGGTAAAGTTGTCCCTGTGCCTAACTAATTAAGCACCATACCATAAAGGCGTATGGGGGAATGGATGTTTAGATCCACATTTTTTTACCTCAGCATTAGTTGGAGGTGAGCGGTCAGCTTCACGCCTCCGCCGCTTTACCCTCGGGAAAGAGCCTCTGGTGTCCATTTAATAGGTTTGGTGGACCCTAGAGTCGGTCTGGACGCCATGGGGAAGAGAAATTTCTTACCCCACCGGGACTCGAACCCCGAGTCCTCCGTCTTCCAGCCCGTAGCCAGGCACTATGGGCTGAAGGTGAATTAATTATTACTTCTGAGATATGATGTCCAACCCAGCCGACCGTCAAGTCGCAACAGAGGGACGCGTCCTACTATGAACATTTTAAAATATCTGCAATCCTGAGGGTGAGGGGTGGGTATTACTAAGCAAAATCAACCAAATCGCCTATTAAAATCGGAAAATTGGTTACGAAGAAATCACTGGCACAGCCTCATGCCTTAAGAAACCTATTGGACCCACAATGTCATTGCAGCCTTAACATCTTATCAGCGTTATCATTAAGAAATATAAAGAGGTTCAGGAGGAGTGGATTTTAGGAAAGGGTTCATGAGGTAAGCAGAGGCGTTCTTGAAGCGTCATTAGACATTTGTGTCCCACTTCGAGTCTTATGGAATACACGAAATAAGTATGGCTACTTAGCGAAAGGAGCCGGGGTAGCGTAGTCAGTATAGCGACTGGCTACGTGCTGGAAGACTGAGGGTTCAGAGTTCGAGTCCCGGTAGTGTTAAGAACTTTCTCTTCTCCACGTCGTCTACACCGGTTTGGGGTCCACCCAACCTCCTATCCAATGGGTATCGGCGGCTGTTTCCCCGGGAGTAAAGCGGCAGGAGCGTGAAGCTGACCACTCACCTCCAGCTGGTGCCGAGGTCAAGAAAATTATTTATACATCCACTCCCCATACTCCTTAATGGCGTAGTGCTTAATTAGTTAAGCACAGGGACAACTTTACCTTTTACCTAGCGGAAAGTATTAATATTCCAATATTTTGAAATCCTCACGTTAATATCAGCAAGCAAAATCACCCCCCATATACAGGGTTAGCCTAAAAGAAATGGACAGATTAAATGACTCGTGTTCGTGAAACTTACACGTGCAAGTTTAGAACTTCAAGTTCCACAAAAGACTGTGAGGAATATTTTGCGTAAACGTTTACGAATGTTTCCTTACCGGTTGCAATTATTGCAGAACCTCACCGAAAACGACAAAACCCTCCGTCACTCATTCTGCATGGACATGCAGCAACGGAAGGAAGTAATGATTTCTTTAACCGGCAGTTTTCGGTGACGAATCAACGTTCCACATTAGCGGTACGGTGAACAAACAGAACGTTCGTATATGGGGAACTGAAAACCTGAGAGCTGTATTAGAGCATGTGAGGGATTCACCTAAAGTGCACGTTTTTTGTGCTGTATCCCGTAAAAAGTGTACCCACGTAAACTTCAGGGCGTACTTTTCGAACCCTAAGTATCTCGGCCGTGCTATTAAAACTCTTCTTTCTGTAAAACTTTGAAAGTGTCTATTTCTTTTAGGCTAACCCTGTACTTCGAATATTCAATCGCAACATAATTTCTTATATTTTTCCATCTGTAGAGAAATATTTATACAAATGTGGTGGAAAGGAGTTATGTTCTTCTTAATCAAAATTTTCTAATAACATTATGATGCAAAAGGTAACTAATTAAGCACTACGCCATGAAGGCGTATGGGAAGAGGATGTATAATCCACATTTTCTTGACCTCGGCACTAGTTGGAGGTGAGTGAACAGCTTCACGCCGCGGCCACTTTACCCCCGAGTAAAGAGCCCCAGGTATCCATTGTATAAGAGGTTGGGTGGACCCCAGAACCGGTCTAGGCGACATGGAGAAGTGAAAATTCTTACCCCACCGGGGTTCGAACTCCGACCCCTCGGTCGCGCAGCCCGTAGCCAGTCGCTATATCGACTGAGCTATCATGGCTCCTCATTGTGATGCAACGGACAGTATATTCACAATCAGCCTACTACAAGTGCATAACGCCGGAAAACATTTTCACTTTCGAAAGAAATATTTGAGACGACACTCTGTGTCCGAACCCCGAACCCCGAACCTCAACCAATGGCATCCAGTCTATACGCCCGAGAAGATAAGACACTCAGGACATATGAAGTGATAGTGAAAGAAGGCAACAAGTACAATAGCAACAACAAAATCAATAATGATAACAACTTCAACAGTAGTGCTCCCCAAAATATCGATTTCAAAGTTAAGAACTTAATGAGTACTTACACAAATCCCCCTTTCAGAACACATGGCGCCCCACACCGGAAAGTTGGACTGCAACAGCTCGCAGTTTTCCCAACACTGCGAACAGAAAACAAGCAAAATAAGGCTAAAATAGGAAAACAAGAGAACTTACGTCAACAATTTTCTTAAAAATCTTACAGAGAACGAAACTTCTATCTGCATTCACAGAATCGAATGCTTGCATTCCTAGTCTGATAAACCCAGCATTCGACTTGTGGCAACGGAACCCGGAGGTCTGACACAGAACAAATGCACTTCAATGAGGTTCATATCCTTACACTAATTATCGTTTGATTACTGATATTTAAGTGAGGCAGTCAATATATACTATGATGTCCAGAAGGCACAGCTCTATGCTCAAGCTATTTTCACAAATCCTGTCTCTTCTGAGCAAGCCAAATCCAATCCACCCCTAATACCCTATTTCTTCAAAAGGTAAGGTAAAAGGTAAAGTTGTCCCTGTGCTTAACTATATAAGCACTACGCCATGAAGGGGTATGGGGGAGTGGATGTATAGATCCACATTTTCTTGACGTCGACACTATCTGGAGGTGAGTGATCAGCTTCACGCCCCGGCCGCTTTACCTCTGGGGTAAGAGCCCCAGGTACCCATCTGATAGGAAGTTGAGTGACCCCCAGAGCCGGTCTGGACGACATGGAGAAGAGATAATTCTTGACCCTACCGGGACTCGAACTCCGACCCCGCGGTCGCCCAGCCCGCAGCCAGTTGCTATACCGACTGCGCTATCCCGGCTCCTTCCATTTTTCTTTAAACTGTATTTTAATGTTTCTCCAATTTACGACTAAGCGACCAAGCGGTCTTTTCAGGTTGATCCACCTAAATTATATATAATTTCACATTCCTGCTGCGTGCTGCATGTTACAACTATGTCACCCTCCTTGAACTCTAAACTCTAGCAATATAAATCTGAGAGCATAAGTGATCTATTTCAGTATTTCCCCTCTACGATCCTCGATTTCTAGTGGCCGCTTTCCAAGAAGACCCGTCCACCTTGTGCAGCCCACTGCAGTCGCATCCATGTAATTATATTAACAGTAGCCCACTACATCACACACTCTTCGATCGTAAAACACAGAACGACACAATTATAAATGTCACCAATGAGAGATTTTGTGCCATGAAGAATAGAATGGAACTCTACCCTCCGGAATTTGTGTAGTAGCAACCAACAGAACAATCCGATTAGAATAGTTCCTGAGGAAGATGATTTTGATTTAATTTGGTTATTTCGCGATAA
>NW_019738957.1:1459715-1463563 GCF_002891405.2 Cryptotermes secundus | reverse complement strand
CATTCCCCTAGTTAATTAGTTAAGGACAGAGATAACTTTAGCTTTAATAATAATAATAATAAGAAGAAGAAGAAGAAGAAGAAGAAGAAGAAGAAGAAGAAAATGGTAATAATACGAGATCTAAAAATGTATTTTAAGATATATGGCATATTATTAGGCTCTGAGTATTTTCTTAAATCTGTCAATGCTAACAATGGTGTGACAGTAGAGGAAGAGTATTCATGATGTTCATGATGATGATTTTTATAGATGGCTGCCCCCGCCCGCATCGTAGTCAGGATGTCTCAGGCGCGAAACTGCCTGGTGCCCCGATGAACATGACTAAGACGTTTCGTTCTTTCCATTGGTCCCTCCAGGAAATTTCTGGGGGCAATAAATCATAATATACCACGACCATTTCCTTGTACGTTTACACAATTATATGTCCAATCCACTTTTATGTAACCGCATATCTGGGGAAACGTCTTTAAATGAAGGGAGACATGAACATATTTGGAGGATGCACTTCACGATGCTCATCCCAGACTGCAAATGTTCATGTTAGAGACAAAACTAAAGTTATACAAAGATAAATATACTTAAATGTGAATAAGATCATATTCATATCAACACAACGCTATTTTCAGCAGATGCAGTTCCTAAGATGATATGTTTCGGCATATGTGTGCCATCTTCAGGTCCTGTTTTAGTTAAATTATTCTCTCATAAACTTTCAGCAAATTTACCCACGTACATGAAAGCCGAGTGGACCCGCCGCTGAAATACGCTTAAATATATCACGCAGTAGAACCATAAATTATTCTTTGAATTACAGAAATTTGAAGCTGAAATAAATTAAAGTTAACCTACCAAAATTTTAATGTTGTGAACATATATTCCATGTATCCCCAGGCAAATTATAGTCAAAACCATGTTTTTTTTCGGGAACTTTAAAATTGCTCTTTAATATTACAACATGCATCTCTCTTTCGCCGACTGGAGTCACGTGGTATGATGATTGATACTTATATATTTAACTAGCCTCTATGAACTGAAGTCTTTTAATGTTAATTAGATGAGATGTTACACGAGGTGAACTATAAAAGATTCTAAGGAAAGCGACGACCATCTGCTTGAAGGTCTCGCGTACACTACTAAATCATTTACATTTATTATTATTTTTATTTATTTTTTCGTTAGGTTTAATGGACTGAGACCGAGTCCACTTGGTACTGCACCCACTACTGGCCTATTCTACCAGCCTCTGGTGACTGTGGAGCAACTGGTGGAATGAAGATTGGCAGGAGAAACCAAAGTATTCGGAGAGAATTACCCCAGTGCCACTTTGTGCACCACAAATCCCACATGACCTGACCCCAGCTCGAACCCAGGCCGGGGCGGTGGGAAGCTAGCGACTAGCCGCCTGAGTTATGACACGGCCTAACGTTTACGAAGTAAGTAGCCAACTTGCCCGTTCTTTCGCCGGATTCTACTAAACCCAGACTTTAGTAAAGTAGTGAAATTTCTAGTTTCTTCATATCAGGCATCTTTAAGAGTCTCTTGTTTAAAACTTGCAGCTATGTGTACAGAACTGTTACACGGTCTTTCCCAGCGCAACTTTAATAAACTTCATAAGTAATGGAAAAGGAGAGAGGATACTTCCGGAATATTAACTGGCAAATTAAGAATTTTTCCAAGAAATATACACTGAATCATTCTTCATTATCATTAAATTGAGGCTTTAAACCCGCAAGAATATGTCACAGATAGGCATATTTTCTGTTTATTGCAGTAGCGCTGCGCCGGGTTAGGTCTTACATTGTAACTACCAACTCTCTCTTCTATTTCTTTCCTGTTGTTCCCACTTGGGGCATAGGGCATCTGTGAAATACTACGATTCACTTCAGTTTCTTAATTTCAGACAGTCGGTATGACTCTTGGACGGGGGATCAGCTCGTCGCAAGGCATCTACCTACACAGAACAACACAAACACAATATAAACGCAAATATCCATATCTTAAATGGGATTCGAACCAACGATCCAAATGTTCGAGCGGGCGAAGAGTGTTCATGCCTTAGACCGCGCGGCCACTGGGATCGGCTAACTAGCAACTAGACCGTAAATGTATCAGACCAATTATATCTGCCTAACGACTAAATTGTAGACAGCATAAATAGCGACTCTACGCAATTGTGTTTTGTGTGGTTTTTAAGTAGCGACATTTTCTCAGGCTTTTTGTGCCTTGGAATATATCACTTTATGCATTACTATACTTTTTGTTAACAACCAATAGAGAGACAGGACGGATGGAAGGA
The DNA here is from genome assembly GCF_002891405.2 of Cryptotermes secundus. Taxonomy (NCBI): domain Eukaryota; kingdom Metazoa; phylum Arthropoda; class Insecta; order Blattodea; family Kalotermitidae; genus Cryptotermes; species Cryptotermes secundus. The sequence continues at coordinate 1,461,267 of NW_019738957.1, read as the reverse complement.
ACGTGCGGAGAGAGAGAGAGAGAGAGAGAGACGATTTTATTTTGAATAAAGTCTGAGCGAGAAGGGGCACGCGGTAGAGTAGTTGGTTGAGGCACTATGCTACAAGCTGGAAGGTCGTAAGTTCGAGTCCCGATAAGGTGGATTTTTTCAATTGGCCTAATCCTTCCAGCCGCATTATGGCCATGGGGTCGACTAAGTCTCTAACAGTAGTAAGTACCAGGAATCTTCTTGTGGGGTAAAGGGCAGCCGGCGTGTAAGGCTGACATCCTTACTGCCATCTGTGAGCAGACTGTTTAGAGAAACTGTGGGAACCTCGACGTCTCACAACCCTACGGGTCTTCACGGTCTGTTACAGGGGTAGCTTTGCTTTTTCCCTGAGTCAGAAGATAACATATCGTATTGCAACGCATTTTTTATCAAATATTATTACCATGTAGATCTTTTGGTTCAAGCTTGACGTCATACTGACTTTATTGCGTGATGGAGGCTATGTAATGTCTGAAGAAAAGTAAAGGATAATGGTAAGTTTGTCCCTATACTTAATCAATTAAACATCGCGTCATGAAGATGCATGGGGGATTGGAGTTATAGCTCGTCCATTCTTGACATCGGCATTATATGGAGATGAGTAGTAAGTTTCATGCTCCGGTCGCCTTGCCCTGGGGAAAGAGCCCCTGATTCCCTTAGGATAGAAGGCTGGGCGAACCCAAGAGCCAGTTTGGAAGCTATGGAGCCTGCTGAGAATCGAACCGATGTCCAGCCTGCAGTCTGTCGCTATACCGACTGAACTAGAGAGAAGTGCTCTAACAAAATGTGCAGCAAAGAAAAAACGAAAAGAGGTTATAAAATCTCCATAATAAGACAGGGTCCTTGCACGAGTGGAACTGATATTAACCTCAGTCCAAAACGAAACGGCCTGCTCTACTGGCATTCCGATGGAGGGATTTGTAATACCGGGATGCCTTAAGATGGAAAATAATGTGATCTTTAAAAGAGCACGACTTGATGGGTGGCGGTGCTTTTAGTCACTACTCTGAGAAAATGAAAGGACTGCATTTGTCATTGCAGAGATGGAATGCGGTAAATACATGTTCTGAACTGAGGTCTCCACTGCAGGATACATCTATGGGGAGAACTGACGGCGCGTGCAATAGGTAGTCTACACAAGAACTGATACGAAGGATAATTAAATTTTTATGTTTATTTTCGTTTTCATTTTGTGACAATATTTTGTGTGTTTTAAATGGGTTTAGAGGCGCGTCAACATCCATGGCTATATGAGCCTGCATGGACAGAGACTACAAACCATTTCGTTTATCCAGGTATGAAATTAATAATAAGAAGTTCTGGGAAGAACTAATCGCCTATTTTCCTTTGATACGATATGGATCTTTTAGAAAACGACGCATAAAAAAATTCCTATATTGTTGTGTGTTTATTCGTTGCAGCGGGAAAGTTTTTACCGAACTATTAACTAGCAACGATAGGGGGATTCACATATGGACAAAAACTAACGGGTGGAATTTAGAAAGGACGCCGGTGAGACGGGTTC
>NW_019738957.1:1440399-1459535 GCF_002891405.2 Cryptotermes secundus | reverse complement strand
TTTTTTTTTTTTTCCAAAATAAGGAAAGGCTAAAAATAAATGTGTGCTAAATTTCAATATTGTTCAGACACTTTTCAAATAAATCAATACAAGCAGACTTAAACGGAGTTAAAATATTTCAATAAACCAGGATGCGTAGGTGCCCGTAAATGTCTTCAAACCCCGGAAACGGACAATAAACACTGTTAATATGAAGTCCCATGTCTGCTGCTGAGAGATTTACGACTCCTCTGGCTTCTTTAGTTAAATAACAAATTATATAGGAAGCTGGGTGAGCCCAAGAGCCGGCTTGTCACTGAACCAATTGAGCTATCCCATCTCTGTTACAGGTGGAGTGCACATATTGTGAGCTACTGAGTGCGCTACTAAATNTATTGTCAGTGAAAAGCGCTGTAATATTCCTTTGATATTACACATTTGGGCAATTCCACGTTAATGTTACGTTAGTCTGTACTTAACTATGTATTTCACTAAAAAATGCAACATTTTAATTCGGTTTTTGGTAGATTTTTACGTGACTAACATAAGGCTACTGTGGAAGTGCCCATTTCGGTTACAAAGACATTCGTTTATAACGACACTATTTTTAGGTCCCTTTGATGACGTTATAACCAAGTTCTACTGTATATGGAAGGAAAAACAAGACCTCACTATTAGGAGTTTATTTTCTGAGCTTTATAAAGAAGACGCACAAGAACCATGCAGTAAGAGGAAACTTCACACGGGGTTCCTGCACTGAGCTCTGGAAGGGCGCTCTCCGGGATCCACTTAGGTCCGGTCTTGAATCAGATTTGATAATCAGTTTAATGAAGATTGGCTCTCTTCAAATGATAGTTGAACCCAAACGACAGGGTAGACTAATAGGTGCTTACAAAAAGGAGATCGGAGCTGATCGTAACTTTATTGGAGGTTAATGGACTTAATTGAAACATAACGCAAGGTCACCGAAACTTTCACTTGCAACCCATAATTCAAGGCGATTCATACTGGCGGTTAAAAATTAATCCTTGACACTAACAGAATTGTTAGAGGTTGGTATGGCAACTGCATAGTAATCGATTCTTCAGGCTTGAGCATGCGAAAGTTCATGGATTATCTCCGACTGTCCGTCCGATCATTTCATTCATTGGTTAATGAAATAATCAAGACTCTAGAACCGGAAAGTTGACATGGCTAAAAGCAGGAAGTATTCTGAACCACTGAAATCCTGTTCCCATACCTAAAACGTACGTCATTGGAATAAATTTTTATATCATCCTCATATTTGTATACAGATCCGTTAAACGGTAGCTTTCCATAAGAAGTTCCGACCAAAATTACGTTGTCGGGAACGTACATTCTATATCAGGGCCGCGCCATAGCTCAAGCGGTTAGTCACTGACTTCCCACAGCGGCGGCCCGGGTTCGGTCCCGGGCCTGGTCAAGTTGGATTTGTGGTTGACAAAGTGGTGCTTGGGCGGGTTTCTCTTNTTGAAAGCTACACAGAATACCTTTTATAACTTTGTCAGAAAGATGAACATACTTGTTTTGTCCAAGGTCAAAGAAATAATTCAATTCCAAAGCCTTCTCTGTCCTGCACACTTAGGAATGCTATGGAGGTAACCATGGCCATCTTTATTTATATTAACAGTTTGCACCATTGGTTATTATTACGAGTATTATTATTATTATTATTATTATTATTATTAATATAATCATCATCATCATTATTATTACCCCTTGGCGCTACAGCCCCATTTTGTGCTTGGCCTACTTCCTTGAAACAATCCGTTTAATTTCAGTTCATTAGATCTTAAACATTCGGTTGGACTCCTTGGGCGGGTGATCAGCTCGTCTCAATGCCTCTACCTGTACACAAACACAGAAAAACGCACGCACTTACGCAGATACACAAACAAACTCTAAACATCGATGACCTGAGTGGGATTATTATTATTATTAATTAACCGTTAAAGCTAAGTTTAATTATTTTTTTTTTGTATTTCTATGTACTCGTGCTAACTTTGTAATTGGCCACCGTGCTGTTAACTTTGCACACAAATAAACACGAAATGAATTCAATTATTTTTATTTTAGGGGTGGAGTGACACCAGATCCCTTGATACTGCGGCCTCATATTGGCCTATTATACCAGCCCTTACTGATGACTGAGTATGAATCATTGGTGGGGTAATTGGGAGGAGACGGTCCAAGAATGTGGAGTAAAACCTACCCCAGTGTCACTTTGTTCCCACAAATCCCACACGGGTTACGATGGGAGAGCAGCATCTAAAGAACATGAGTACTGAGCATGATGTCCACACACGGGTTCCATGCCAATTCCGTTTTCAAAGCGGTGGTTTTCCGAGAATGAAATTCTGAACGGATCTGTTTCCCTTTCGAGTTTCGGTTCAGTTCCATAGTCATCTTCTTCACTGAATATGCTAATAACACTGGCAAAATTTGCACGTGCAATAAAATAAAATAAATTATTATTATCCTCTGAAAATCTATACTTGTCATTTCTTAATTAAATATTTATGTTTCGTTTCTCACTTCTTAATAACACTTAGTTTTATGTTAATGGAATTATTATCATTGTTATTATTATCCTTTATTTGCTTGTTTGTTTACTTTTCTTCATTATTGTGTTTTCTCAAGTGCTTGCCTGTAATTTGTCTTTGACTTATAATGTGTTTATCTATAATGTAATTACTTTCATCTACACTGTGCTCTGTCTGTAATTGGCCTTGCGGTTGTTGACTCGGCATATAAATAATAAAGAATTTAAATTTAAATTGAAAAATTGAAAATCTGCAATTCAAATCATTAAGTTCCCCGTTATGAAAAGTCGCCGATTCAGATATTTAAAAGAAAGCAGGGTTCTCAACTTTATCAGAAACCTCTTGTTCTCTTCGCCTGACCGGGTCTGGTAACAACACAGCCCAACCAACTGACACGGGATGAGCGACCGGAGCCTAGAATACCGATGAGTTTCAGAATACGTGGAGCTACGCTTCAGTTCCCCTTTAGTGTGTAACGGTTCTTAGCCACAAGTACAATTTGCCTGTTACAACAGTGTCTGGGTGCTTTGCGTGCTCACGTGACGTGGTCTATTATAAAGGACAGCACCAAGAGTAACATTTCCTTTATAGAATAACCAATATTTTAATCTACAGCTTTTCCACATGACCATAAATCAACATTCCACCTAGGGCCACGACGTTCAGCCGTCATACTCAAAACACATTAATTGATTTATGCTGAGGGATCCATTGCTTTGTGGATTCATTAGGAATGCCCAGAATCACATTTACGACGGAGAATGCGAGGAATAAAAGAAGGACTCAACTGGGAGGAGTGCAGTCAAAGGTCATAAGTTCATAGGCCTGACAGGTCATATGGCGAAGATACATGACCAACCAAGGTTTGATAATCAACACCAAAATACTTCTTAATCAGAAAACCCAGATGGAACTTACCATCATCCAGCCCAGTTGGAAACGACGTACTGAAAGGAGGTAGGTACGGAAGTAGCGTGAAGCTAACCATTCACCTCCATCTAGCGTGGAAGTTAAGAATACGCTAATCTACTCGAGATGTACAAAATGAGAAATGTGGTATGCTCAAGGAACGTATGAAAAGAATATTGCACGCCAATTAAGAACTACAGCGGAACATCGGTAACCCTAACCCACGTTAATCTGAATTCCCAGTAAACTGAAAATAAGGCGGCGCCATAGCGCAAGCGGTTAGTCGCTGGCTTCCCACCGCGGCGGCCCGGGTTCGATCCCGGGTCTGGTCAAGTGGCATTTGAGGTGGACAAAGTGGCGCTGGGGCAGGTTTTCTTCGAGTACTTCGGTTTCCCCTGCCAATCTTCATTCCACCAATTGCTCCACAATCACCCTCACCTATCATCTGGGGCTGGTACAATAGGCCAGAAGTGGCCGCAGTACAAGGGACTTAATTCCAATCCACTAGAAAAAAAAATGAAAATAAACTGCTACAAAAAGGGTGCCTCCAATAATTTAATCTAATTATTTTACTTTCTTGTAGTAATAATTAATTCTTGTGAAACATAATATGTCAATGGACCTGATTCTGGGTGACGGAAGATGCAACCCGGCAATCATTTACCCGAAGTTCGGTGTATTGTAGAAGTTCGCTGTACAACTTCGGTCCTTCATATGTGACCTAAAATTTTTCTGAATAAATAATTTTACTAAAAATAATTTATTATTCTAGTAATCCAAACGATTCCATACAAAGAACACGTAAGTTCTTTAATTAATTCTGATTATATACGTTGCACTCTATACACGCATCACAAAAATATTTGTATAATTCCTTACGCATGCTTTTCTTCAAATTCTTCTGCTTCTAAGAAGAAACTGGAGACAAGACGGATTTTGGATTAGATGATTGGATTTATTGATACTTTGTACATCCAACTGGGGACTACAGGCAATTATGGGGCGACCGCTCTTTCCATACTTTACAACTCACCATTACACACACACTACGATTCTTAGTCTTCACTAGTCGTATCCCGGCAACGGATTTATAACGGTCTCACTGTCACTTCAAATCACACATAAAGCCTTCTTTTCACAGCCTAATTCCTTTCTTTCCATTATTTTCAGCTACCAACTCATTTCAATCCCTCTGTTTCCAAGTTCATATCCTGGCAGGCTAGCGTCTCGAAACTCAATTCGACTTTCCTCAAGTGAGCTGTTCTCTATAACCACTCTGCATGGACCAATGCAGAAAACACAGCGTATCTATTGTTGGGGAGGCGTGTTTGCAGCGCCCTTGCATAGCAACTGACGTTACTTGATTGTTGCTTGCGTATTCGTTGCCGGGGGAATGTGTTGCATAGCAAACGAGCGTCTATTCTGACTTCACTATTCCGGCTTGCGGGCGTCATGTAACAATTATAAAAAACGTAGTTGCCATTTTCTACAGAAATTATGCAAGTAACTCAATTCTAAGCCTTTCTGATGATGGCATATTGCGTTTGACAATACCGAGATTCTGGACCTCGACGCTATCCAGCCCGAACGGAATATCACACGATAACCAGAGAAGGCATCGAATCCCATTGCTGATAGATGTTCTGCTCTCAATACTCGACCTGGAGCAGAAACCCAGACTTCATAACATGCGTATGACGCCATAAATAATCACTACACCGAGAAAGCATTTCAAATAAAAGTTGAAATTAGCAAGTCCTATGCCAAAAATTATGTGTCATACTGTATGCCAAAAAATTGATTTTCAAAACTTATAAATTAGGAAAGATATGAAACACATATGGGCAGCAACGGACCTCCAAGAAAGGTAAAGTTGAAGAAAGCAGTCTTTTGGGATTTGGCACCGTGTATATGTGGTGTTAACCGACGTTTCGGAGGAACGTATCGCCTCCATCTAAATCCCAAAATACTGCTTTCTTCATAGTCACCGCCGTGAAAGTCTCAAATCTTACAAAGGTAAAGTTGTCCCTGTGCTTCACTAATTAAGCTCTACGCAATGAAGACGTATGGGGGAAGTGAATGCATAGATCCACGTTTCTTGACCTCGACGCTAGTTGGACTTGAATGGTCAGCTTCACGGCCCGGTAGCATTACACCTGGGGAAGGAACCCCTGGTACCAGTCGGATATAAGGCTGGGTGGGCCCCAGAGCCAGTATGGACGACATGGAGAAGTGAAAATTCTTGCCCCCACCGGGACTCGGACTTCGACACCTTGGTTGTCCAGTCCGTCGATATACCGACTGAGCTATCCCGGCTCTTGCAATGGACCAATAAGAAACAAAATTAAATTTGTTTTCTAACTTTTAATATAAACTTCTTGAATAACATTCCGTTGGAACCTGTCCAGCACTTCCACAAATCATGTGAAGTGAAATCAGGACCCGAGAAAGCTCAGTCGGTGTAGAGACTGGCTACGGGCTGGACGGCAGAGGGCTCGGAGTTCGAGTCCCGTTAGGGTTAAGGATTTTCGCTTCTCCAAGTCGTCCAGACTCGCTCTGAGGTCCACCGACCATCCTATACAATGGGTACCGGGAGCTCTTTACCCGGAGTAAAGCGGCCGGGGCGTGAAGCTGCCTACTCACCTCCAGCTAGTGCCAAGGACAACAAAATGTGGATCTATACATCCACTCCCCCATAGTCTTCATGGCTTAGTGCTTAATTAGTTAAGCACAGGGACAACTTCGCCTTTGCATTTGTATAGTAAAATCTATAATATCATTTCCTAGGATTGAATTTAATCTTGACCACTATTAGTCTAAACTTTACACGGAGGCAAATTAATTGCATAATTTTCCATAATAGGGGATCATCACACGTAGAATCAACAGCGCTGTTCAGTATTGCTATCTCTCCAATGTTATGAGTTTCCCAGGAATATTCTTATATAAATAAATTAATGTTAAGGCCAGTACGCCAAGCAAAGCTCCAAGGAACGCGTTATTCTTGTGCATATGGTTTCAGAGTCTCAGATAATTTTCGTCCGTCTCATATGTGATGTTTATTTTGTCACATCCTGTAGATAATACAAATAAAAATAGTTTCAGTAAAGGTTAGTAATATTTGCAGGGGCAACAGACAGGATTGGGTGGGAGGCCGTAAAATTCACTTAACTTGTCTATTCAGCACTGGCACCACAAGGAAAAAAATAATAATAAGGAATAATTTGTCAGATGGCGCTGAATCAGTTTTGACAGCGGGGTCCTGATTGAGATCTCAATCTCAGAAGTTGCTCTGGATCTGATGAGAGAGGCTGTCTGTCTGTCTGACTGCTTCAGATACATCCATCCAACTTAGCAGTCTACAAGTAGAGAAACCGCAACGTATGTATATACCAAGGCTGCGAATCCAGACCCTACTGTTGGTAGGAAGGAGTTCGCAACAAACTTGCCTGCCAGAGATATTTGCGGTTGAAGCTCTACAGACGCTATACCAAGCATTTCATCATAATCATAATCATCATCAGCCAGAACAACAGTTACATAACATTAACCTCCAGCTGGATTAGTAATTAAATTCAGCCAGGGCAGCTTCCTTCCAAATACTTTCCAATTTATCAGCCATCCCACAAAAAATGGTGTGGCTGGTGGTAGCACATCTGTCTGTCTATCTATCTATCTATCTAGGTGGTGGTGTTGGTAGCACATCTATCTATCTATCTATCATAGCCACACCGCAACAGCTGCATAAATGGGGCAAGAAGGACACACCAGACTGCCCCTGGTGCCCAGGCACAACAGGGACGGCGGATCACATGTTCTTCGACTGCCCCACAGTCACAGCCTTCTGGGGCCGTCTAACCAAGACGCTCCATGACCTGCTGGGCCCCCACCCATTGCAAAAGAAGCAAATATTATATGGATACCCCAAAGTAGATACCACACCCCAACAACTTGCCAATTACTTAATAGCCCTAGCCAAGACCACCATATACAAAACATACCTAGCAACGAAGAACACCCACGAAAAACCACCAGACTACCAACGCATGTACCGCATAAGGCTGCAATTCCGACTAAATCTAGAAATACACTACAGCATACGGCAAGATGGCGTCGAGGCGTTCGAGAGGTACTGGCTACACAAACACATACTTGGAAAGATTGAAGAGGGACGAAATATACTCAACAAGCAGATCTAATACTACTGAATACATCAACGGCACGTAAAATTCAATAAACAATTAAATGTATGTTATNATCTATCTATCTATCTATCTATCTATCTATCTATCTATCTATCTACCTGATCTCCTGTTGCTCCCACTAGAAGCGTAGGGCATCCGTGAAACGCTTCGGTTCACTTCAGTTTCTTAAACTTAGACAGCTGGTACGACTCCTTGGCCGGGGAATGGGCCCATCGCAAGGCCGCTATCTACACAAGACAACAAAATAAAGAATAAACGCAAACAAACAGCCATACCTCAAGTGGGATTAGAACCCACGATCCCAGTGTTCGAGCAGGCGAAAACAGTTCATGTCACTGTGATCGGCTGGTAGCATTTAGTCATGGTCCGTCTTGAGACGCTATTACTGGCTGATCAAGAGATATCTCTCAGAACTCTCGACCCCATTCTAAACTGTCTATACCTTTGCATATTACGTGCAGGTGGTCAGATGACATTACGTCACTGCTCCACGAGCTCATTCCTGAGAGAATTCCCAGTTGTTGCAAGGACATGGGTCCGATTCTCAATGGTTATGTAGCTATGGATGGCTGAAATTCAAGATGACTTGAACAGACGTAATTACGAGCAAAAAGAATCGATAAACATTTCAGTTCAATAGATGTTCAAAATGGCCATCTTAAGTTTTGTTGCAAATTCTGACTTATTTCAACATGAAACACGTAACATTACACAGGTTGTAGTCTTTCATGTCTCTTGAAGCATCGATAATTTGATTAAACATTCCATCTCTTCTGTTTAGTTTACGTTCGTATAACTTAACAGGTTTTTCATGAAACCCCGTGCTGGAAATCTAGCGAAGAGAGGTTCGGTGTCCGCGATGGCCAACTTCAAGGATCACCAAGGCCAATTCGCCGGCCAGAAGACCTCTAATTCATGTAGTTCGTTAAGTTCTACTGAAGTGTGGGTATGCCTCACCGTACTAGAAGTACATCTGTATACGTATTTACAGTGGAAACTCCTCTAAGAGGACTGGCGATTAATTTCCCCCCACTCAAAAAGACAACAATTTGTCACCTGTTAGACGTTCCCTTAAGATGCGTGGTCCAGTACGACGTCTATTAACAATGACGTATCACACATTTACAGGAAAAACGATGCCAGAATATATTTACCCTTTTTCTCGTGGAGTTTCACGATCCCCTTACCAGGAGTTTCTGATATTTTTAAGCCATCACGGGTAAACAGGGCCTCGACACAATGCAAATGCGCGTGTGCATTAAACAAGCGGTAGAATTCGAACTGCTTACCCATATCCCCAGGTTCAAGAAGTGGAAATCAGAGGATATTATGTGGATAAAGTCCTTAATGTGTAATGTTTGCCAGATTCGGATAAGCAGGGCATGAGAGCGGCAAAAATTATTGGGACATCAACACGTGTGCCGTGCCGTACCATCTCAATTATGTTTCTTCCTCCGATCAATTTCCGCTCTGGAAGAGAAGCACAATTTGACTCACTCGGAAATGAGCCTCTTGCAACTGTCAATGAACAGTAATTACACACGTCTATCTCGGATTCTTCGTTGTTTAAATCATCGTAAATATTCTTAAACTGCAGCAATCCCGTTCCCGTTGCAGAAGTCCTTCACGCAGTGTCATCCAGGGCAGTGCTGGCAAGGAGGCTTCCATTTAAACGTAAAAATGCCTGCCCGCACATGTGCACCAGAACCACAACAGGAAAATTCATGACTACGCAACCGTTGAGAACGGACCCTTACTCATATGTGTAGAAAAGCGATAGCGTTGTAACAGGGTGTGATTAAGAAACCTTGTAACCGAAGTGCCAGCAAATCCAATCACGATTTAGAACCTGTTATTTTCGTCACGCGTATCCCCTTACACGTGATAATACAACATCGCAAGAGAAATTAAATGGAGAAGGATGTGATGAGATACAATTTTAAGACGTATGAGGAAGAGATAACTTGGGAGACCTACGACTAGATGGGAGGATAATATTAGAACTGATCTTTATATAAAATGGCAAATCTGATGGTTAACAAAAGTGTAATAACTTCTGCAGTTGAAACAGCGTCGTTAGGATAGGTTAATAGAGAACTCTGATTGCCCAATTTGAAGGAATGGTCTATTGATTGACTCGATATACTTTGGGACGGAATTTCAAGTCGGGTTGTGTGTGAAGCGGACGCTGAGAGCAGGGCAGGGCAGCAATCAATAACGGCGCCGCAAATCTTTTGCTCTCACTCAAAAGAATGGAAACTTTCATTCAGTGAAATCCTATAAATCGTATTCAATGGACCGGGCTAGTAAGATGCTCCTCGGATGCAGACTGAAAGGCGGCTAGCTTCACGTTACAAAGAGTGAAATAAAATCGGTTCCGCCTAACGGAATTAGGTAGCACGGGGTCGCCCGCATGAACTGGGAGTGGTCAGCCATCAGCAGACGAGACGAGGAAAAACAGATTGATCACAATGGTGACAGTGGTCATCCGGTCTGGCGTCTGCTGTAACAGTGGATGATAATGTTGTTCCTCTGCAATAATTATAACCACCAATAAATATCGTAATTCCATTAAAATTACTGTATGAGTCTGTAATTACAATAACATGAAAATGTAAGGTAAAATTGTCCCTGTACCCAACGAATTAAGCACTACGCCATGAAAGCGTATCGAGGAGTGGATGTATAGATCCACAATCTCTTGAACTCGATTCTAGCTGGAGGTGAGTGGTCAGATTCAGGCCCCGGCCGCTTTACTCTCGAGGAAAGGGCCTCCAGTACCCATTGGATAGGAGGTTGGATGAACCCCAGAGCCGGTCTGGACGATTTGGAGAATAGAAAGTTATTTCCCCTACCGGGACTCGAACTCCAACCCCTCAGTCGTCCAGCCCGTAGCCAATCGTTATACCAACTACGCTACCCTGGCTCCTCAATAATATATGTATAATACAAATACATAGATGCTTATATATTTATTTCATGTCATGTAATGACGCTTCTGTTAAATGTTTTACGACGTTTACAATCTTTTCAGCTGGTGAGGTAGACGAATATCACAAGAAACCTCAAACAGGACAGTTGGTAACCCGGCCGAGTCGACCCCAGTACTTCACGAAAAAAGAATAAAAAGTTACCTCAATCTGCTCTGTGCATTGTTTATTACAATAATACTGTCACGTGCTTGGGTGACTGAGGCGCGGGTTTTGATTGGTAATTGGATTTATTAACAACCTGCAGGTCGTTATTACAAACAATTATTACACTTTTGCTGATTTACTCAATTTTACAATCATTCCACACTAATCTTCTCAGTTCATTTCCACTGGTCTTCACAATCCGCTTTCTGGCAACGGATTTGTAACACCGGAAAGTCTCACTAAATTACACACTCCCAATCCCACTGCACTATAGCACACATAAAGTCTTCAAAACACGGGGCGACGAACTTCTCGTGGCTGCCTCATACCGAGAACTCAGAACACAGAACTGAACTGTAGCTCCGTTTGTTTTTAAGATATATTCTTTGAATGGACCGCACTGTCTTCCAAACAACTAGACAACCGCCCGTACACAGCAACAGAGGATATGTTTTCTGTGTGGTTCGTGCCAAGATGTTATAAGCAGAACAGTTTCTGAGAAGTGAGTCTACAATATTGAGATGGCAGTTAGGAGAGTAGGAGGCTGCTGAGAGATGGCCGCCAGCCTGCGAGGACATGATCTCGGGAGCAGGAAGAAAGTTCAATAAATCCAGTTACCAATACAGTCATTCTTATCACGTGGCAGTATATTATATTTGGGGACAGTTTTTATTAGTAAAATAATATTTTAAATAAAAAGCCACCAAAATATCTATCCCATAAGTGATGACAAGTTTCTAATATTTCGCGTTGATTCCCCTCGTTAAATGCTGTCATGAACACGAGAGTAACCATAAGGACAGCGGGTTAGACAGCGTAGCGAAACAAACATAATTACAAACTAAGAAACTAAGGAAGTGTCGGCCCTGTCTTTTAACAAAAACAGTTTATTAAAGAAAAACAGAGAGGTAAAAATATTATAAACCGCAGAAGCGTATTTCCTTTTGTATTAATGCAATGTGTGGATAGGTCCTCTTGCCTCTTTTTGCCTGTATGCAAAAGTAATTTATTCTGTAATTAAAAAAAACATTCCGTGCTGAAATTTAATAGCGTCATTAACCGGAGGAGAAACCCGTTATATATGGTGAAACAAAATTAAAACTGTGCTGGCCGTCGGAGAGAGTCTAATTTCATAATTACTAACACTGACACCGGGAGACGTAGGCATTGAGAGATACTGACATCCGAAGATTAAACTAAAGCAACAGCTATGACCCAATTCTTTGCAGGACTCGTTTAACTTTTTGAGGAAACGACTTATCCATAGTAAGGCCACGGAAAGAAGTTTCATGGTGAGCAGAGATGATGGCATCTATCCATCGCTGGCCGGCACAAACCAATCAAAGTGCTTGTCACTAGCAACTGCTATCAGTGTATTTTATCATCTATGGGAATTAGGATGTCATCGTCAATTAGTGACATAGACAATTACAAAAATAGCTCAGGTATCCGCCAATGGGAAATTGCTAGGCAACGGTTCGGCAAACACATTCCGGCAACACCCCAGCGCTCAACAACAGGGCATCCATTGCGAGCTAACTGACCGGTAGACGGGCGTACTGGACAATAGAGGACGATATTTTCCGTGTGGTCCGTGCAAAGTAATTATAAGAAGCCGTACTGGATAAGAGAAGACGATATTTTCCGTGCGGTCCGTGCAAAGTAATTGTAAGAAACTTTGGCAGGACAGTAGAAGCCAATAGTAGCAAGAGAGTCCAGTCAGAATTGAGTCCTAGGCAGCCAAGGAAGAAAAGTTAAGCTGAAGATTTATTGTGATTTATTGTAACTTAATGTGATTACAAGTGACTGTACAAGACGTGATCAATAAATCCAATCATCCAATCCAAACCCCTTCTTATAAGCCATCCATACACGTGACAGTATTTGCACAAGACATTTTCTCACTAAGGTTGCCTACTCAAAGTACGGTGTACCTTCTTTCGTAGCGTAGGTGGAATTCAACAGTATTGGAGCCAGCAAAATTGTAACACTACTGAGGGGAGTATGGGGAAGCACACTGGAAGAGGAAAAGCGACATCTCGAGGAACACGTGGAGATGACTGAGCCATGGGGCTTCCTTCTATGGCCTCATTACAGTTCGCCTATTTTACTTCATATTTTAAGATGCTGAGTAAAAAAACCTAGGGACCTATTTCTACAACCACATAAATGAGGTGGCTTGAATTTATAGTGCTGAATACGTGATGTTGTATAACGCCAAATAAATTTTTCAAATGCACTTTACGTTACAATTTTGCACAGGTTGACGTCAATGGATTTGAGATTCGTTTATTGCAAACAGATATTTATTATACAATATACATTACGGACATACAGTACACGACCAAAAATTATTTTCCCTAAATTGGTTGAGGCAGTATGCTACAAGCCGGAAAGTCGTGGTTTCGATTCCCGATGAGATTATTGGATTTTTCAATTTACCTAACCTTTCCAGCTCTCACTGTGGCCCTGGGGCCGATTCAGCCTCCTAACATCCCTTAACAGAAAGAATCACTACTAAACTTTCTTGGATTAAAGGGCGGCATGCGTGTAAGTTTGACAACTTCACCGCCATCTTTGAGCCGACTGTCTAGAAAATTTCGGAGCCTCGACTATGGGCCTCCATGGCCTGTTAAAGGAATAGCTTCACTTTTTATATCGTTAGATATTCAATACATGGCCGGTCACGGTAGCCGAGCTGTCTAAGGCGTTCACTGTCTTCGCTCGTTCGGAAGCCGGGATCGTGGGTTCGAATCCCACTCAGGGCATGGATGTTTGTGTGCGTTTTTCTGTGTTTGTCTACAGGTAGAGGCCTTGCGACGAGCTGATCACTCGCCCAAGAAGTCCTGCCGTATGTGTAAGATCTAGTAAACCGAAGTGAAACGGAGAGTTTCATGGAGGTAGGCCTAGGCCCAAATTGGGGCTGTAGCGCCACAGAGGGAAAAAAAAATTCAATACATATGACAGGTCCTAAATGGTGAAAAAAAAATTGTGCCTACAGGGCACCGCATTACGTCACACGCCGGTCTTCTTGTATCATAAAGCTCTTAATTTCAGCGTCATGTAACATAGGGAAAATGATAAAGCTACAAGAATCACTACTAAATCCTTGATAATCGGTGAAATGCGAATACGTACAAATTATATTCGGCAAAGAACTTTCTGTGCAGATTTGACCCCCCACCCCTCTTCCCTTATGAAATTGCATCGAAATCCGTTTGGCAAGCGCAGTTACGGACATGCAACATGCGGACGGAGAGATCGATCTCCACGAGTTCATTATTGTATTGTAATTACTATCAATATTTTTCGTAATTACTGCGACACAGTCTGTGAGCATGATGGACAGTTCCTGCCGCAATAAGTTCAAGTGAAGATCATCATCCAAAGCCTGCATGCACACCTTGCAGGCGCCATCTTATTTCTGTTTCTCCTTTGGCCTCTCTTTCCTCCCTCCTTCCGATCCTATGGTGAGTACGTAACTCCTATAACACGAAATCATTAGTTTCCATAGCATATAAATTGTTTTTAAAACGATTATTCATTCCGTCAATTTATTTGGGACGAATAATTAATTAAGTTACTATAATCTATTTGCCGGCGTTCTACATATCCGCTCCCATACGCCTGCACGTCGTAGTGTTTCATTAGTTGAGCACAAGGAAAACTTCACCTTTTATCTGCCACCCTATAGTTCTCCATCTGCAATGGAATAAATTGCAATGAATAAGATCGAAAAGTTTGTGACGACGGTACATGAGTACAAATGTTACGTTCTTGGGCATTATCCATTGTCCTGTTTTATCTAAACACCGTCCTCTTTGAAAAAAGTCGTCTTCTTGGTTTTGGCGCCGTGTATTCTTCGTTTTGGCCGACGTTTCGGAGGAACGTATCGCCTCCATCTTCAGAGCAGGTGAATGGCTTGTGAATGCAGAGAGAAGTAGCTGTTGGGCCCAATCGATAGAGCTAGTCCCTATCTCCGGAATTGAAGAAGGAGACAGAATCCAGTCTCCGAAACGTTGTGTTTTGAAAAATAAAGACAGTTTTTAGACAAAGATAAGATGATGGATAATGTCTAAGTATATAATATTTGTACAAATTATCTTTCAATGCCGAGTAAAAACGATAAATAATCAGATTGGACAATCCCCAACCCAGCATCCGAACAGGAGACTGTTGAATACTGAGTCAAGATATTTCTTACACGGAAAGTGAGCGTGGCAATTCTGTTCGCTATTCGAACAGGTTACGTTTGTACCCGCCCGAGCTACCATAATCCGTGGAGACTACTTTGGAAATAACAGCCCTATTAACTTCATGCGATATGCCACTTATTCACGACGCTGACGTTTTATTTACTCGGCTTCTCAAACTTACAATGACATCCACAAGCTATTTCGTCTTGAAACATCAGTGTGGGTAGTAATCAAAATTCTGAACTTCGCCTCTTGATAGTCATATGTTCTGATATAAACAGCTGGTTGCTGTATCAATCAATGGGCCACAAGTATAATAAATCAATAAGTGGGTTATCAATTCAGAAAAGCTCTCAATCCGTCAACATTTCAATACCTACTCCCCGCAACGCAGTAATAATGACGGCGCAACCAAATTACAGTCCTCATTCTTATCCTAGCGTTTATAAGTCATGACTGACAGCTAGACTTTATTACGGTGGAGTTATACTGCCACTAGATTTACCCGCCAGAGTTATTATGTGCAATAAAAGCAGTAACTGCAATATTAAATGCATTGTTTTATTATTATTTTATTTTTCTCACTTGTTAATGCTAACTTTAATTTTTCTTGGAATTATTTTTTTAATTTATTGCCATTATATAGTCTTATTTTGTATTTTTTTTATTTTTTAGTTGTTCTGTGTATTTCTATGTCTTCGTGCCAACTTTGTAATTGGCCTCTGTGCTGTTAAGTTTGCACGCAAATAAACACGAATTGAATTATTAATTGGCCTTGAGGCTGTTGGCTCAGCACAAAAATAATAAAGAATTGAATTGAATTATTATTAGTGTTTAGTCTGGACTACACATTCACTCCCCCATACGCCTTCATGGCGTAGTGCTTAATTAGTTAAGCTCGGGGAAAACTTTACCCTACCCTCATATAAAAGTCGTCCTTCTGCTCGGTACGACTATGCTGCACACGAGAACTCCACATATTTGAAATCAAAGCAGTTACTTTCCATCATACTTTACAATCATTCTTACTGGTTTTCTCAAACTACTTTATTGATTATCATATACCTTCTTATACTCGTACCTAACGCGTCAGTACGCTTACTGAGGTAAGACCTACTTTCCATCCTGCATAAGAATTATTTTTAACAACTAATACTAAATACACGGTATTAATAATGGTATTTTACGTTTGTACCTATGGAATTTTTATTACATACTAATTTTTCAATTTTATGACTTGTATATTTTAGACTGCTATCGAATTGTATATATTATGATTTAGTTTTTACAACATGATTGTGACAATGATAACTATTTACCTGCATTAGTTATTATAGTACATATAGTAATCTGACATGTTCTACATCCTAGGCACATTGTGACCAGAGAGGATTCATTGAATTTTAAAATGAATGAATGAATGAACGAATAGAAATAGCAGTATTTTAATGTACATATATTTTGTCCTACTTAGTCTGCATGTAGAAAGAAATAACTAACTGAATGGCTATTATTATTATTATTATTGACTTTCAGTGATTTTCTTATGATTGCCTTAATGTTTACTGTCACTATTTTTATATTTTATCTGCCGTTATGAAGGCAGAAATAGTGAGTCTTCCACTGCGCAGATTCCTAAACTGGCCCTGTGGCTGTTGGCTTTTGCTTTTGTTTACCTGTAACGGAATTAGTATTACAACCACTATGAATCAGGTAGCTTGCTGGTTTCTTGCTTCAGTTATTCTTTGCCATCGAAAAAGGTGACATGTCTTTCTGAGACGCTGGTTGGTTTTGAACGGGCTACACGGAGTTATACCCTAGAAGATGGAAGTCTACAAGCTGGTTACCGATTTAACAATTAGAACCTACGTACTTTCAGTTATAAAGTCTGTCTTTAAAAGCGAGCGATAACACGCCGGAGAGGAACTCATGTTACAGTCTGGCCACAATAACACAAATTGTTAAAAATATTTACAATTTACAAACTAATCATTCAATGAACATTAACGAACTCCATGTTGCAGATATATGTAGAAATACTGAGACTTCCTCATTTCAACAAGAAGTTGTTTGCTTTCATGCAATCTGAAGATTCATTACCGTGTTTACAGGTGGCTGCCACCGAACAACCCGCCAAACTGAATCCAATTCACACCACCCCCAAACATGTTGCTCTTACGAGCCTATCTAACAGTGTTCTCCATTTCATCAGCCTTCTATGTGTCTCTCAGAAGTGTCGGCAATATTCTGCATACATTTCCCATTTCCATTATGCGTGCTGTAAGCCCCCCTTTTCTAATAATTGCTTCAATCGCCCTCTCATTAACATGTCAAATGATGATGCTCATTACGAAATATTCCCCATTCTCTATTACTTCCACCCTATTTAGGCTAAGTACTCTATCTTGTTCTCTATCAGTAGAATATAACATAGATAATATGGAGCCGGAATAGCGCAGTCGGTATAGCGACTAACTACGGGCTGCACGACCGAGGGGTTGGAGTTCGAGCCTCGGTAGAGCCAAGAATTTTCTCTTCACATTGTCCAGACCGTCTCTGGGGTGCACCCAAACTCCTATCCAATTGGTACCAGGGGCTCTTTGCCCGGACGTAAAGCGGCCGTGGCTTGAAGCTAACCACTCAAGAAAATATGGATCTATACATCCACTCCCCCGTAAGCCTTTGTGGCGTAGTGCTTAATTAGTTAAGCAGATGGACAACTTTACCTTACCTTACCTTTACTTTAATGTAATATGACATATTCTGCCTGTGTTGTTCCTTTAGGTTCATACACCGCGTTTCACACTCACATAACACAACAAAATTCTTCTCTTCTTTTGGGATATAACGCCGAGTGGTCCGTTAAAATTCAACCGACATTTCGGAGGAACAAATCATCTACATCTTCAGGGTCGAAGAATAAGTCCTACTTACTACCGGCTTCACGCTGGTTTCTCGATTGGCTTATTCTTCGGCCTTGAAGAAGGAGACGACATAATCCTCCGAAAAGCCGATTGGCCCCAAACGGATACACGGCGTTACATCCCAGAGGATACGATACGTAACTACCGCTATGAGAGCCCCAAATTCTAAGCGGAATTCTCGTTTCCCATGCTTGAAGTTTTAGACATTCAGGCAAAAGGCAAAATATGAACATTTCTAAAACGAACGATTTCCTCCGAATTTAGTATGTTCTATCATGAACATAATTTTAATTTATTACTGTCGTTTCCAAGCAGGGCGTACCTAAACCCTGCAAATATATACAGATGTTTCATTTGTACCCATATATTAGGTTTTTACTCGATGTGATGGTGTCAAGTCGTGGACGCTTTTTACCTCTACGTTTGATAAGAGACAGTGTAACTCGGTGTGATACAATTCAGTTTGCGATGAAGTAGCAAGGGTAAAATTTCGTTCCAGCTTGAAGAGTTAAATAGAGATACAGCATTCGTGCCAGATATGATTATTTTGTTGTCTGTATTAGGATGAGAGTCGGTAAAGTGATAATGCCTTTAGCTAACGCACTGGCTTTATTACACAGTTGACTGTGCTCACCCGCTATAAACTTCATGAACCGCGGAGAAAATGAACCGTTTAACTCCACAGTTTCTTCTGCTAGTGTTTATTGCTGACACTAACCAGCCTGTTTCTCAATAATGAGGCGCTCCACCGCCCAGGAGGTCGGATGAGGATTCTAAGGGAGGGAGATGGAAGAGGCGTGAAGCAAGGATGTCGTTCGGATCTGCAAAGTAAAGATATCTCTATGCTTAACTAATTAAGCACTACACCATTAAGGCATATGGGGGAGTAGATGTATAGATCCATATTTTCTTAATCTCGGCACTAGTTAGAGGTGAGTGGTAAGCTTCACGCCCCTGCTGCTTTACCCCCGGGGAAAGAGCCCCCGGCACAAATTTGATACGAGTTTGGGTAGACCCCAGAATCGGTCTGGAAGACGCGGAGACCCTAAAGGAACTGGAACTCCTATCCCTAGGTCGTCCATCCCATAGTTAATCGCTATACTGACAGAGCTATACAGGCTCCCCGTTTGGATCTGTACTTACTTACTTACTTACTCATGGAGCTGAGCCCTTCTGGAGGAGCCGCCAATTCTGCAGCTACTCAAGAATTTCTTTGTATTAC
>NW_019738957.1:1439186-1440296 GCF_002891405.2 Cryptotermes secundus | reverse complement strand
CTAATATTGTCCACCCACCTACGCCTTGGTCTTCCCTGTGGTCTCTTTCCTTCTGGCTTTCCCACCAATATCCTATACGCATTCCTCGTCTCCCCATTCGTGCTCCTTGACCTGCCCACCTCATCCTCCTTGACTTGATCATTCTAATTATACTTGGAGAAGTACAATAAAAATATATAGTAATTATCGGGGGATATCACTGCTATCAACTTCATGCAAAATTTTATCCAATATTCTTCTCTCAAGGTTAAGTCCATACATAGATAAAATTATTGGATCATCAGAGTGGGTTTCGACGTAACAGATCAACTACAGATCAGATCTTTTGCATTCGTCAGATACTGGAGAAAAAATGGGAGTACAATGAGACAGTACATCAGGTATTCACAGACTTCAAGAAAGCCTATGATTCAGTTAGGAGGGAAGTATTGTACAATATTCTGATAGAGTTTGGAATTACCCATGAAACTAGTTAAGCTGAATAAAATATGCTTAAACGAAACTTATAGCAAAGTCCGTGTAGGTAAATATTTGTCGGATAAATTTCCTATTCAGCATGGTCTAAAACAAGGAGATGCTTTATCGCCACTCCTTTTCAACCTTGCCTTAGAATATGCCATTAGGAAAGTCCAGGGAAACCAGGTGGGACTGAAATTAAACGGGACACATCAGCTGTTGGTTTATGCCGATGATGTGAATCTAGTTGGTGATAATATAGATACCATAAAGAAAAGCGCACAAACTTTAAGTGACGCAAGTAAAGAGGTTGGTCTAGAAGTAATCACAGAGAAAACTAAGTATATGTTGCTGTCTCGTCACCAAAATGCAGGGCAAAATCATGATATAAAGTTAGGAAACATGTTTTGAAAATGAGGCTCAATTCAGATGTTTTGGAACAACGATAACACATCGAAACCTGATTCAGGATGAAATTAAGAGGAGACTGAACTCGGGTAATGCTTGCTACCATTCGGTCCAGAACCTTTTGTCTTCTCGTCTGCTGTCCAAAAACATAAATATCAGAATATACAAAACTATAATTTTGCCTGTGGTTCTGTGTGGGTGTAAAACTTGGTCTCTGACATTAAGGGAGGAACATAGACTGAGGGT
>NW_019738957.1:1435951-1439146 GCF_002891405.2 Cryptotermes secundus | reverse complement strand
ATATTGGTGGGAAACCCAGAAGGAAGGAGACCACTGGGAAGACCATTGCGTAGGTGGGTGGACAATATTAAAATGGATCTTAGAGAGGTAGGATGGAATGATATGAATTTGATTGATCTGGCTCAGGATATGGATCAGTGGAGGGCTCTTGTGAACACGGTAATGAACCATCGGGTTCCATAAAATGCTGGGAAATTCTTGAGTAGCTGCAGATTTGGCTTCTCCTCAAGAAGGGCTCAGCTTCGTAAGTAAGTAAGTAAGTAACTACGTTAGATGTATAAGTATGTACATTTCTTTCCTCTCGGCAATAACTTTGGCTTTTTCTTTGATATTATTATTATTGTTATTATTATTATTATTATTATTATTATTATTATTATTATTATTATTATTATTAACGCTATGTTGATGTCCTACTAGATGCAGATGGGAAGATAATAATAAAACGGATCTCAGAGAAAAAGAATGGTGTGGTATGGACTTGATTCATCTGGGTCAGGATAAGGACCATTGGATGGCTCTTTTTGAACACAGTAATGCAACTTCGGCTTTCGTAAAACACTGGGAATCTCTTGAGCAGATGAGCGACTGGCGGCTTCTCATGAAGGACTGAGCTCCATGTTAAAAATTCTTCTGTTCGTTCTCTTGGCTTTTTTTAAAGGCTTGTTTAAAGCCAATCTCTTGTTTAATTTGATAACTGGCAATTACCAAATTTTGTTACTTTCAGTATTGTCACGAATTAGGGGTTTGCGTGACTAATAACATTGGTTTCTGGATTGGATAATTGGATTTATTTGCACTTCTATTACAATTACACACAATTATAACAGTTCACAATCAATGGCTGCCTAAGACTCGCTCCATTCCTTACTGGACTACAAGTGCCTTTCCTTCAACTGTGACCGACTTCGTTCTGATTTACGATTCGGTCACGTCTTCACCTTTCGTTGTCCACTGGTTAGCACTCCACAGCTGAACACTCAACTCTCTTACGAACGACACCTGCCGAACGACGGCTCACGGCTTACTCTCACTCGAATGAATTAAACTCCTTCATAACTTCTGGGCGAACCGAATGTAAATCACCATGTCTTAGAGTTCCCCTGTTTTCCTGTGTTTATTCAGTGCAGAGGGAACGTGCTTACCGAACCGTTGTCTAGCAATGGTCATATTCTGCGTCTCTTTGTTGCAGCGGAAACGCTATTACCGAACCATTGCCTAGCAATGATCATATTCGTCACAGTATTATTAGAATGTTATGTAAGCTGTAAGCGTGGGGTTGTACCTGCTACGAGCTGCACGTTTTGTGTATACGATGTGACCCTCAGCGTGGTTGCAGCTGGCTTATGCATCTGAAATTCGACGGATTCCTTTAATGATTATGCTTGTAGTCTATTGAACACAACAACCACATTGTTTTCCACACGTCTTCGAAATACGAACCGCTGTCTTGCGTTCAGGAATTTCTAATATACGTTGTAACACATGATGTTATTCTACGTGTGACACTTTAATGGAAAACCTTTGCACGTGTTTCGGATTTCTGAAATGATGTTCCAATCATGGAAAATCTAAAGTTAGTTTAATTTTTTTCGTTGGCACTACAGCCCCAGTGGGCCTAGGCCTACCTCCATGAACTTCTCCGTTCACTTCGGTTTTTCTAGATCTTACACATTAGGTAGGACTCCTTGGGCGGGTGATCAGCTCGTCGCAAGGCCTCTACCTGTACACAAACACAGAAAAACGCACACACACAAACCAAACCTCTATGCCCTGAGTGGGATTCGAACCCACGATCCCGGCTTCCGAGCGACCGAAGGCAGTGCACGCCTTAGACCGCTCGGCTACCGTGACCGGCGTTAATTTTTTATCATTACTAAGTATGTACTCCTGAGGATGACAATATAAATGCAGAAACATGTCAGGACAACGACTAATTAAAACTGATTTCAAGAACTTGTGTTGTAATTAATTTTACTGCGATAATAAAAATAATTAACCACTTTATTACCCTGTAATAACAAAAGTTTTCAGCGTCAAAATATTGTATTCACTAAATTAAGGCTGGAGTTCCATTACAGACAATTACACATGTAACTTATAATAATTGTCAGATGTACATCTGACAATTTCTAAAGTTATCTTAAGTCGATTCATATGGCCTTCCTATTTGACGTAAAAAGTTGTTCCTACGTTTAACTAATTAAGCACTATGCCATGAAGGCGTAGAGGAGAGTGGATGTATAGATCCATATTTTCTTGGCCTCGGCACTAGTTGGAGGTGAGTGGTCAGCTTTACGCCTCAGCCGCTTTATCCCGGGGAAAAAGCCCCCGGTACCCATTAGATAGGAGGATGAGTGGGCCCCAGAGCCTGTCTGGAAGACGTTGAGAAAATTCTTGACCTTACCAGGACTCGAACTCCGACCTCTCGTTTGTCCAGCCCGTAGTCAGTCGCTATGCCGACTATGCTATCCCAGTTATTAGATGTACGTACTTAAAAGCAAAGTTGTCCCAGCGCCTCAGCATCACGCCACGAAAACATATCACAGTAACATTTTCCCTCCCTTTAATTAATTAAGCATCACGTCATGAACAGAGATGGGGGAGTGGAGGTACATCTCCACCAGTCTTTACCTCGGCATTAACTTGAGGTGAGTCATCAGTTTCACGACACTTCCACTTCACTTTCAGGAAAAGAGCACCCGGTACCCACTGGATAAAAGGGAGGCTGGAAACGAGAGAAATCTTGCCTCCGCCCGGAATCTAACCTCGACCGTCCAGCCCGTAGCACGTCGCTATACCGACTGACTTGTCCCGGTTCACCGATACATATGAGGAGCAGATGTAAATATCCAGGCAGACGTCGGTAGTGCATGAGAAGTCACCTTCGCCCACGGAAAAGTAGACCCTCGGGAAGAGTTCTAGACTCCCTTAGGCAGGATGTTGGATGGGTTGTAATAGACGATTCAAAAATCGCCTACCTGATTCAAGTCAAGTCGCCGTCGTTCAGCCCGTAAGCAGTAGTTATACTGATTGAGCTGTCCCGGTTGGAATGCGTGCAGCTCTACCCCCAAAAGTCTCAAACCACGCATTAAAAGGCAAAGTTCCAAGTGTCGAACCCTCGACACTGGACTAAAGTGACCTGTTTCATGCTCCGGCCAAATTCTCTCTTTTTCTCCTGTTGTTCCCACTTGG
>NW_019738957.1:1388840-1435492 GCF_002891405.2 Cryptotermes secundus | reverse complement strand
TGGAATGAAGATTGGCAGGGGAAACCGAAGTACTCGGAGAAAACCTGGCCCAGCGCCACTTTGTCCACCACAAATCCCACTTGACCAGACCCCGGGATCGAACCCGGGCCGCCGCGGTGGGAAGCCAGCGACTAACCACTTCAGCTATGGCGCGGCCCAGTCGGCAAACTTTAGCGGATAAAGGGTGTCGCATGGTCAGCGCAACGAATCCCAACGACCGTTAATTTCGGATTTCTAGACTGGAGCCGTTATTTCCTTTAAATAGCTCCTCAATTATCCTCATGAGGCTGAGTTGGCCCCGTTCCAGACCCACCACTTCTCAGAAAAACCTGGAGCCCGGAATCGAAGCCGGAACCTCTGCATCTGTAGCCAGGACCTCTGGCCACTAGATCACAGAGGCGGTCTAGACTACAACCAGATATGTAATTGAAATCGTGTGTAAATATGTATAAAATGGATCGTTTTAGAGATATTCGACAAACTTCCATTTCAGTTACATTTAAGGTAAGGAACATATTGTACCAGTGCGAACCATAATTAATTTGAGTCGATTCAATCGAAATCTGATTTGTAGAAAAAACGCAATGATCATATGGAAAGAACACATAAATAGACGACAAATGTTTCGCCATTTCCTGTACGCTGCTGTACATTTCCATAAGAATTAACGTAAATACATTCTGTTTCTCTCTAACCCTAATTTCGTGCGTTCTAATTTCAAGCTACTACGTGGATTAAGTACGTCGCATTCTACTTGGAAATAACACTCCATTCGTAATAACAGACCCACATACCCATATTTTGTTAATTCCCCCGTTGCTCTTGCTGCGGACTATAAGTCTGAAGGGCGAAACGCTGCCGTACAGTTACATTATGTTGTTACACGTACGTCTGTGGACCTGTATAGACCAGACTGGCAATTAACTTCACAGACAACCACAAAAAATTTCATTTAATTGTTTCTTTAGTGGAATGTCTTATAAGATTTAATGGTGGTGGTTTTGTGATGACAGTGATGAACAATCGCGACCAAGCACGTCAGTGCAGCGGTAACGGCTAAGACGTCAACCCCGGAGGTAGTCCATAGAAACCCGGCCGGTCTATATTCATTCAAGTTTCCTGTGGATTTCCTCGACCGCCTCTGTGGTCTAGTGGTCAGAGTTCCTGGCTACAGATCCAAACGTCCCGAGTTCGATTCCCGGCGCTACCAGGTTTTCTGAGAAGTAGTGGGTCTGGAACGGGGCCCACTAAACCTCGCGAGGATAATTGAGGAGCTATTTTAAGGGAATAGAGCTCCGGTCTAGAAAACCGAAATTAACGGCAGTGGGGATTCTTTGCCCTGACCACGCGACACCCTCTATCCGTTAAAGTTGGCGCTAATTTCTCCGACAAACGGCGGTCGCTCCGTTGGTATAGTTCCCTTGAGGACTAAAACCAGGGAGTTTGCTTTTATGTTTGTGGTTTTCCTCGAGCTTTAAATGTAACCAGCGGGATCGTCTTCTTGAATAGGCCACGGCCTATTCCTTACAATTCTTGCAATTTTGACACTGCGTTAGGTCTGCAGTTAAATGACCTAAGAATCAGTAATCGACCTTTCGTGGCTTTGCCTGTTTCCTGCGTGAGACTGAAGGCAGGTCTACCTTCAAACAGGACACAGTGTGCTCTTTCCAATCCTTGACGCCCATCTTGTCGCTTCGGTTTTGATATTTCTGCACTATAAACAGTGTCTTTAAAAAACCTATAAAACAACAACATGAACTGAGCTTATTCTTATTCGACATTCGGCAGTCGTCCGCAGTAGTACAGTGCCCGGTAAATCTGTACATTTCAGATCAAAAATATATGGGCCCTCCAAACGGGACATAAAATACAAAATGGCGATTTTCGCCAAAACGTCCGTATCGGTATTCATTAAATTTCAGTAATTTAGGGAGACCATCTGCCCACATGAAAATACATGGGCGGTACCTTTAGGATGATATCAGTATGCGCACCGGTGGCCCGAACGCGAGATGTCGCTGTTGTCGTAACTGCTACCCCGGGCGAATTTTCTTGTTATTCGGCGCTCCGTAACCAATGATGATCTACCGAGCACCAATTTGATTTCGTTTCCAAGGTAACGTGGTCAAGATAAATCGTATATGAAAAAGTATGAGCAATAACACTGCACCATTCTTACTCTGTACAGAAATTGTAGCGATGTCACTTTTAGCAACAAGTGGAATGATTCTTAAGTGGTCTCCAAATTAGGTCGCTGTTTCTAGGCACGCATTTCTGCTGCAGATGGGGAACGGCCTGTATAGTGTCTTGCTGCCGACATGGCCACGTGTTTACACACGCGTACATTCTTTTTCATGACAGTTTCAGAACTGCGGCACTGTGCGAACCAGAGCATTAAAGAATATTGACGAACAGAAGAAGAAGACGGATGATGAGAAAATGAAGACAGAGGAAAATAAGGGAAATGGGAAGAAGAAAAGTAGAATTTAAGAGAAGGAGGAAAAGGGGTGAAAAGGAGGAAAAGAATGAGGGAAGTTGGAGAGGAAACCAAAACACAATAAAATTGTTTCCCTGTTATGTTGAGCCCATACGCGTGATGCTTAGGAAGAGGGCACTTCATAGAAGTGGAGCGACCCCGCTCACTGATGAACTGTGGCTGTGAAAGTTAAAAGCATCCAAAGGAAAGAAGTTAACGGGGACAATACGACATTACATATGCATTGAGAAGATTACACAACATTTCTCGATAGGTGCAAGAGATTGTCACTGGAGTTGAAGCACATTATCTGCCTCTGTTCATGTGCTTCAAAAAAAGTACAAATATTGCGTATATACTGGTTTCGCATTTCAGAATGTGTCAACATGTGTGTAGCTCCTTTGAGTGACTATGTGCTTGCTAAGAATACCTATTAACAGGGCATAAGAGATGAAAATACGAGATAATCCACCATATAGTGGCCTAACTCAACAGCTGAGACCCTCAACCTGTGGGTGTCCTACCGTCCCCCATGGATTCCTGACTTCTAACAGTGAAATGGCTATTAAACTGTGAGCGAGGGTATAAATGTATTTTCTAGTGATATTTGAGAACTTGCAAACCTCAATGGAAGTGATGTTCAGTGTTCATTTTCATCATAGGTTAAGCCTGTTCGGTCATCTTAAAAAGTAAACTTAACCTGCCACCTTAATACTGGATGGCCTACACTACTTCCGCTTGGTTTATGTTGTCACGTGATGGAATATGAATATAGACGGGTTTTGGTTTGATGACTCGATTTATTGCACACTTTGATACAGTGTGTGTCTATAATTTACAGTTCACTAATACATATACTAGTGTCCAGTCATGTCTTCACTGCCGTTGCTACGTAGCGGCTTCTAACAGTGGAAGCTCCTCTTCGTTTGAGTTACCAAACTGTTTCCGGCCTCAGCTACCAGCTTCTAACAGCAACAGCTCACAACGACTGAACCCCAGTAGTCCTCTAACGCACTGCAACTGACTGACTGCTAAATTGCTGCTCAACCTCGCCATAGTGATACTTGGTTCCAAGTTCCACGGGACTAACTGCCATACATGTATTTTACTGTCTGACGGCTCTCGGAGCCTTCATAGAGCTGTTGTCTCACTCGCTGCAACTGCTAACTGGTCCTGCTTATAACATCTCGGCACGGGCCGGGTAGAAAACGTATCTTCCATTGTTGCTGTAGTCTCTTGCTGCCATGAAAACAAGCTTGTTTTGGAAGCCGTTACTTAGTAACAGCTGTTGTATAAATGCTTTTAGGGATACGTCCATTTTTGATTCGTGAATTATGACTTTCCCTTTGCGACTTCAATACTTTCTACTTCAAGATCAAAAAATAATTTTTCTCCTACTTTCGAATTTCTAATTTGTTCTATTCATGGTTAACTTCTTACGTAAATCTCATTCCAGCGGTTTCAATTTGTTTTTTTCTTTCCTGTCTTTTAATAATGTCGACCCTATTTTTACTGCATATATCAATATTTTTTTTTTCAAAATTAATATCACTACAGACATCACACTGCATAGCCATAAATTAATTATTCTTGTATTTTAAAAATATAAATCAGAATAAATGTTTCAAATAAAATTTGTATATCTTAAAGAAGTTCATATTGTACACCGTTAGATCTTAAAGAAGTTCATATTGTACACCGTTAGAGCTTAAAGAAGTTCATATTGTACACCGTATATCATTAATTTTATGAAGACTGATTTTTATATAAAGTTCACAAAGTTTATTTAAACTTCACGTAATATAAAGGTTCTGTTGGAGCAATTAAGAACCGGAGTTAACATTCGTCTGACAGCTTTATTCGTCAACCAAGCAGCACCAAATTTCATCGAACGCCGCTAAATGGTTTCGAAGATGAAACATCCGAGAGGACAGAAATCACCTCCTCACTGAGCGCTCACAGTATACAACTGTTGCAGACATACGAGTACAACAAAATAGATGCTCTCTTTCTGCAACAGACCGTTGTGGTCTTCTCCTGAAACAGCGCCTGCAGCCTTATGTACACCTTCTGGAGTTGCCATAGTCTGTAGCGTGATGGACTGCCCCGAGATGGAGCGCAGACAAGGGAAAGGGCGAGTGCAACGGAGCGAAAAATCATTAGACGAAGCGACGAAGGTGAAAATTGCGTACAGTTACAATATCTTTCTCGATTTATCACAAACTACGAGAAGAAGAGAGCAGCAGTGGTGGAAGCTGACGGTCGTTCATCTTCGACCAGGGAAAGAATTACGTACCGAGAGGTTAGTGAGGTATCGATAAGAGAGACATCGATAACGGAGGCCATCAGAAGCATTTGTTTTCTCCCCGTAAATGGATCTCAGTATTTAGAATTCCCAAGATTTGTTGCCGGATTTTTGGCTATTAGAATTGTCTTGCTCTTCAAGAGGACGGAACAGAGAAAGCATGATGACATAATCCAGGTGACGATGATAACTCCAAAGGTATCCAATTTTTTGAAGGGCATAGACACATCTTCCCTAACTCAGTTCAAGGAATCTGTCTTCGCCGAAAAAAATGTTCTGGAATTTCACAGTTAGTAATTCGACTCAATTTAATTGAATTCTTATTTATTTACGGACTAATTTAACACACTAAAGGCCAATTACAAACTTAGCACAAGTAAAAGAAAGAAAACATGCAACAATAACAGCACTAGCAATAGCCATTCTTGAGGACTGCAGCCTTACTTCGGAGAGGAGGTTTGCGCAGCCCAATGACCCGGAGAGCCATGCTCTCCTAGGTATGTGCTAGCGCCACATACATATGAGTGAGATCAAAGGGTAGGGGCTAGACGAAGTGTACTTCTTGATCCTTCAGGTTAGACGTTGGGCATGGGGCCCGCGACCCACCCCGCAAAAGTTTACTGTTATGAAACCTTGTCACTGGTTTCTTTCTGACCGTATTAAATAATTCGACTATTATTTTATTGAATTAATTACTGGATATTTATAATTATTTAATTTTAGCCGGTTTCTAAATTTTATATCTTTGTACTCAAATACATATTCGGCCATTAATTAAACCATAGTAGTAACTTTTACAACGTCGAATTGCTTTGTCTTGCTCTGACAATTTGATATTTCAGTGGAAATTTCGAGATGTCAAGGCGCCAGTTTGTCGCCTTCTTGACAGCTTTCCATAGCCTCAATTTTTCGAACTTGAAGCTCGCAGGCGACACTCCCCAAGCTGAATGTGTTGTACGTGTCGAAAAGGGCTTTGTAAGTCTCAGCCAACCAAATTCGTAGTAGGGCAGTTTGAATGTAGCCCATCAACAGAGAGAATTGCGTATAGCCGAAAATTAGCCCGTTTTTGTTTGTAGTTTTGTCTCCTGCTCCTGGCTGTCGAAGCTATATGTCATTTGGCGCCACGTTCTGGAACAGAGCAGACGTGTGCTGCTTTCCGCTATTGATTTACTGTATTAGAGTTTCAAATTGAACTTAAGGATCATAAATCGTTAAGGAAAGCGATGTGCCCGATTTGATGTAGCATTCAAGTGAAAATTTTATAACAGAAATTAATTTGAAGAAAGTCGTCTTCTGGGTTTTGGCGCCGTGTATTATTCGCTTTGGCTGATGTTTCGGAGGAACGTCGGCCAAAACGAATAATACACGGCGCCAAAACCCGGAAGACGACTTTCTTCATAGTCATCGCCGTGAAAACCTCAAAACTTACATAGAAATTAATTTATTTGCAAGACATGAAGCTATGAATTTGCCAACAGTACGTAAAGGGACAGTGAATTGTGTTGTGTCTTCTTTATTTACTTCATTGTAAGTGTTTCCTAGTGTCTCGTAGTGACGAATAACTTAATCTCGTCACCAGTGACGCTGATAGTTTTGGCCGTTACACCCTTGACATTCACATGTCATCCGGCTCCCTAGTCCGTCCAATCAGATTTATGGAAGCTCATCTCTCATTTGCGCCCATACTTTATAAATATTTCCTTTTGGTATTATCCCAAATAGTCCTGAAGGAAGAGGTGAACAAAGGGTGACAGGTTCGGCTACAACCTCCAGAAAGCATGGACGAGGCCAAGACCCTCACAAGGTTGTACTTTCAGCAAATAACAATAATGCCACTGATCGCCTTTGTGGTTGTACTATCCAAGCATCCACACGGAGAGCCTGCAGCTCCGGGATGCCAGTCTCTACCTACAGACTAACTATCCTGATTATTTTCATAATTTTCCTTAGTCCCATTTCGCAAACGTTATGACAGGGAATTTAAGTAGGCCATGGTACCTGTAAACTCCAATCACAAGTCAACTCCCACAACCATCGTACTGTTCATTGTTATGGAATATGTCCTATGCAGTTCATATAACTTTATCGTATATATTACATACACTGCCTGATGACGGTCAGATGAGGACCTAAACATTTAGCGGTAAACAATAAAATTCAGCCTATGTGATACTGATTTTAATTGTAATACCATTTTCTTTTGTTGTGTTGATGGGTACGTTACCTAACCATATAGTTAAAGTTCTTTGTGTTACAAAATTTTAAGCGGCATACGAGAAGATAAGACATTCTGAACTGAATGGTAACAAACATTCCCCGAATTTAATTTGATCTTAACTACACCGCGTAAAATACTTCACATTATTCGTGTAATACTAGTGGTGACAGTGGTACTGAGCTCAACGCTGTAAATGCTATTCAAATTTAGACGGTATACTCACTCATGAAGCTGAGCCCTTCTGGAGGAGCCGCCAATTCTGCAGCTACTCAAGAATTTCCCAGCATTTTACAGAATCCGAAGGTTCATTACCGTGTTCACAAGAGCCCTACACCGGTCTCTATCCTGAGTCAGATCAATCCAATCCATGCCATTCCATTCTATCTCTCTAAGATCCATTTTAATATTATCCAACCACTTACGCTTTGGTCTTCCCAATGGTTCTAACCTTCTGGCTTTCCCACCAATATCCCACATGCATTCTTATTCTCCCAATTCGTGCTATATGCCCTGCTCACCTCATCCTCCTTGACTTGATCATTCTGGTTTATGAAGTCAAATATGAGCAAATAACAAACATCGAACCCTTAACAAAGTGTTTTAAGTTATATGTATTGCATTGCTGCTGTAAGCAGAGCATCGGCTGTTCCTAACATTGCACTTCATGTTATGAACATTCCTTACTTGAACACCAGCAACAGTGATCATTTATTCTCTTCTTAAAGCAAAAAGGGAAAAGAAAACAATATAAAACACAGTACAGAGAGAAGGATACCGAATCTATGAGTGGGAGGGCATAATCGTGTTCATTTCAGAGCCTAAGTTTCGTTCAATCTCTGTGTCGTGATTTCAGATCTTTCCGTAATGTATGATTAAGTTACCTCTTGTTTTGTTTATGTTTCATTCTGTTTCTGCAGCAACGATGCCTACGTTATGGGAGAAAACAAAATGAAGAAAAGAGAATAAAACTTGATCAGATATGGAAATGGAAACAAAATATAAGTTAACACAAACGTTACAACAACAAATTATATGAACCACAACAATGCTTCCCGGATGATTCTGTGGGGATACGAAAAAGCCTTTAATTCAAAGCTAATGACGATCGAGTTTTTGGAGAGAAAAGAAGCCTAATGAATCACGCTATTGATCTCAAGGCAACACACGAGACAGTACCCGATGTATCAGGAGAATAAAGAGTTTCTTGGAGCTGATAACTTGTGGTGGGCTTGTAGTGTAACTTCCCTGGCGACGAACGTTAGGACAACCACGAATGGCGGGTTGGGGAGGATTGGCTCTGAAGCAGCCGGCCCTGTTTAAATCACTCAGCCGGTGATTCAATAAATGACTTAACTAATTTATGTAGCAGAGCCCTTTTATGAAACGCGAAAGTTTCTTACTGTGTTCATAAGCCCCACTCCGGGAACAGATGAATCCAGTCCACACCCTCTTATCTTCTTATTTTAAGGTTCGTTTTATTGTTTAAGGTTACTATCTTCTGGGATGTGACGCAATGTAATTTGGTGCAGATATCTTCACGTTTAGGGAGAACTTGCACCATCAATTTTCATGGTGTCCTAAAAACTTACCAGTACCTATCTCCAAACCGTTCATACCTACCGAAAAATCTACATGGCATTATATCCCCAAAGACAGCAATCTTCACAGTATGCGCTGTCTCACATTTTAATTTTATCTTCCATCCACACCTAGGTCTTTCAAGTAGCCTCATCCGTTCAGGGTTCCCCACAAAACTTTGCATGCACTTCTCGTCTCTTCAATACATTCCACATGATTCGGCCTTTTCATTTTCCTTAATCTGATGATCCCAACGATACCTGGCGAAGAATATAATTACGTAACTCCTCATTATAGGCCGCGCCATAGCTCAAGCGGTTAGTCGCTGGCTTCCCACCGCGGCGACCCGGGTTCGATCCCGGGTCTAGTCAAGTGGGATTTGTGGTGGACAAAGTGGCGCTGGGGCGGGTTTTCTCCGAGTACTTCGGTTTCTCCTGACAATCTTCATTCCACCAAATTCTCCATCATAATCACCCGGGGCAGGCTACAACAGGGCAATCAGTGGCCGCCGTGCCGAGTGGACCCAGTTGGACTCCACTACCCACTAAGCGAGACTCCTCATTATCAGCGCTCTGAAGACGATCGTTATAATCCACATTCAGGCAAAACTTCAAGACAAGGACCTGGCAAATTAAAAGCCGCAGAACCTGAATTCCTGAGAAGAGCTGACTTGAACAACTTGAACTCGAGGCGAGACAGTACATAAAAACGAGGTACTAAGAAAGAGGAAACATTTCTCAGATTATGTCACGTGTCGTCACTTCATGAGACTGGATGGAAGAGATGAAATGGCTATTGAAAAGAGACAATCAAGGGCGTCTGTCTGGTGCTAAGAAAGGGATCGGGAAGCAGCAAGAAGCGAAGGAAAGGGAAACGGAAGAGGAAAATGAACGAAATCACGAGTGATAAACTAGGAAAGGGAACAAGAGCCGAAAAGACATGAGAAGCAAGGGAAAATAAAAGGAAAATAAGAGAGCGAAAGTGGTAATAAAATGAAGATGAGAAGAATGGAACAAAGAGGAAATTAAGGCGTTTTGGATTAAGGACCCTGTACGAGGAAGAATGTCTGGGACGCCTCGTTCCTAGCTGAGAGAGCTGCGCGTGCGCAGGAAAGCCCTCCCGCCCGTCCATCACTTGCTCCCTGCATTCATAAAGATAACAGGGTGGAAAGAAAATGATTACAATGAAATCAAATACTCCCCTTTCTGACATGTAGACTCCTAGGTCACTCCAACGCTCCTATAAAATAAAATAAAATCAAACATTCGGTGTATGTATTGCACACCATGGGTTAATTATACTGTAATTAAATCCTCTACATGTGCTGGTTTGACCTATGTCTAGGAAATATTTCCCACCAGTAATATGTTGGAACAACTGCTTGTGTCAGGGGTATACAACCCTAACAGGAATTCTAAATCTTCATGGGTTCATCGAATAACATTAATGCAAATATTTTATATCGTATCCGACTGTCCGACTCTTCACAAATTTCATCTCCGGAGCTGGTCTATATGATTTGGACGAAACTTGTATTTGGCGTCTACATTAAAAGCAGTCAAGGAAATTTTAAGGTCATTTCTATCTTACCATTTGGTAAACATGTTTCAGTAGAACGGAAAATTTCAGTCACCACAGAACGCTATTCTGCCGGTCACGGTAACCGAGCGGTCTAAGGCATGTACTGTCTTAGCTCGCTTGCAAACCGGGATCGTGGGTTCGAATCCCACTCAGGGAATGGATGTTTAGTTTGTGTGTGTGCGTTTTTCTGTGTTTGTGTACAGGTAGAGGCCTTGTGATGAGCTGATCACCCGCCCAAGGATTCCTACCGAATGTGTAAGATCTAGAAATACCGAATTGAACGGAGAAGTTCATGGAGGTAGGCCTAGGCCGACTGGGGCTGTAGTGCCAAGGAGAAAAAAATAAGGCTATTCTGCTCACTCATGAACAGTACTTCGCCTGTGAGTTAATATCAACTTGAACGTCACGTCATATTTACCAACTTATTTCGCAAACGAGGCTCTGACTACCGAGTATCGATAGTGTCATCACTTGGCCGGTAGTGGTGAGAAACCATTATATCAATATGGAGTACCTGACCTTAAAGCGTTTACGTTAAGTCAATTTTTAGATTAGGTTTCCTAAATCCATGTTACCTTCGAATTCTGTTATAATCAGGTGATCATAAGGCCGCGGGTCTTGAGCTAACCAATTCTGAATCACATTTTAAGCTCACACTCAAAGCACATCAGTTCCAAGACGAGAGACCGTTGCTTGAGGTACTTTAAACTGACTACCGTCACGTGATACAAGCATAATTTGCGTTTAGGCCTTGGGAGTTTCTACAGATAGACAGATAGAACTGTGTTAAGCTCTTGTGTACGTGTGGCTCATCCCATAAGCTGATTACAGCGAGTGGCTGTTGTTAAGTCTGGGAAGTAGCACTATTTGCAGCTATGCTGAGCACTGCGTAATTATCATGGCAACGGTCCTAGGAAGTTGAGCGGATTTGTATTAAATTTCACACGGAATAAGGGTTCAGGATAAATGTTGGCTGATGCATTGTACAGGGAACTTCTTACCTTAGTTGACCGGTTCACGGATCTGGGCTTCACGGCGACCGGCGCACCGCCGGCTTCGAGGCGCCTACGAATTTTGTCAAAGAATCGGTATGCCTGTTGGCCAGTATCGTTCGGAAAGAAGTAGCTACAATTTACAGATCACATGAGGTGCTGAAAATGCTGTTCCCCTACACAGAGACATTCCTCGCGCCGGCAGGAGAGGTTCTGATTTAACCTTCGAAGCTGATATGCATGAATATTTGCAATTTACCTACGAATATTTTATTTTCATTTCCTTCCCTTTGGGGGTTTTTCCCCCTTGGCACTACAGCCCCAGTGGGCCTAGGTCTACCTCCATGAACTTCTCCGTTCACTTCAGTTTTTCTAGATCTTACACGTTCGGTAGGACTCCTTGGGCTGGTGATCAGCTCGTCGCAAGGCCTCTACCTGTACACAAACACAGAAAAACGCACACAAACATCCATGCCCTGAGTGGGATTCGAACCCACGATCCCGGCTTCCGAGCGAGCGAAGACGGTGCATGCCTTAGACCGCTCGGCTACCGTGACCGGCCCCTTCGGGGTTTATTGTTGTAAATTCTGTCCGTCAAACAACCACAAGAACTTAGATCGGGTGAACCTGCTGGTCAAATACCAGCGCTGATAATTCTGTTCCCGGAGACTTCAGACAAAGCCTGCATACGTGAAGCACTGGCAGTAGCTGAGTCTTTCTGGAAGCAGTCATAGAGTCTCTCCTCTTCTGTTAACTCTGAAAGGAACTGCCCGAGAATGACCTGTACATATCTTTCACAATTAATTGTTTCGTTAAAAATATACAAGTCAAAAATATTTCTTGCACTTACAGTACACCAGACACCAACTTTCACTGGATGGAGCGGGGCTTCGTGAGTTAGGTGTGAATTCTGTGAACTGGAGTAGCGTTTATTTTGCGTATTTGTGTATGCCTGCAAGTGATACCACGCTTCATCAGAAGGCTCTAGACGAGTTGGAGAAGAGAGAATTCTTGCCCCCACCGGGAATCGAATTCCGACTCCTCGGTCGTCCAGCCCGTAGCCAGTCGCTATACCGACTGCGCTATCCAGGCTCCATGTTGTCCCTGTGCTTAACTAATTAAGCACTACGCCATGAAAGCGTATGGGGAAGTGGATGTATAGATCCATATTTTCTTGACCTCGGCATTAGTTGGAGGTGAGTGGTAAACTTCACGCCCCGGTCACTTTAACCCCGGGGAAAGAGTCCCCCGTACCCAATGGATAGGAGGTTGGGCGGACCTAACAGCCGGTCTGGACGACGTGTAAGTTGAGGTGAATAATCAGAATACTGAAATAAAGTAAACTTGGAAAGATATAACATTATATGGGAGAATTATAAATGAGACGTAAGGAAACAATAAAGGTAAAGTTAACCTGCGCTTAATTAATTAAACACCACGCCTTGAAGACGTATGTGGGAGTGGAGTTACAACTCCACAATTCTTGACCCCGCCACTGAAGGGAGTTGAGTGGTCAGCTTCACGCCCCAGAAACTTTACCCTCGGGGAAAGAGTCCTCAATAAATATAATTAAAAGCTAAGAAATGGAATGATATGTAGACTGCAAATAAAACTGACAAAAAAGAGACGAAATACGGTGTTTAGAATAATTGGTCCTTTAAGAGATGGACGAAAGGCGAGAGAAGAAGATAAGAGGCAAGGAAAATACAAGACACGAAGAAAAAGATGAAGAACAAATTCTATTGCCCTGTAGTGGCCAGATGTGGCTCCATGAATAGATGTGGCCTCCCCATGAAGCGAAGTAAAACACAAGTTGTGCATGTAATTAGTACTGAGCACCTGTTTCCAGACCTGCCGTCCATACAGCCCTCTAACCAAACACACTGAAATATGTTTACTTACTGTTAGGGCCGGTCCTGCATTCATTTGGAACTATCCACCAGCCGTGATGGCACATGGAGAGCGGGCCGGTCGGTGTATCACAAATGATGAGGGGGCAGAAAGTAGATGGCCAGAGATACTATCAAACATCGCTACGATGCATATTATAAATGTAAGCTCGATTATTTATTTTATGTAATAATCAAGATATGCTCTTACCTATCACAAAAACTTTGGGCTCAAGATTGAATTTATAATAATGACCAGCTAGTTTAATAAAGATGTGTTTTATGTTCCGCATAAACGAAGATAGATCAGTTGGTAGCGACGGGCTGGATTACCGAGGTTCGGTTCCCGGCAGATATAAGAGATTTTTCTTTTCTCCATGTCGTCCAGACCAGCTCTCGGCCCAACAAGCTTCCTATCTAAAGTGTACCGGGATCTTTTTACGCGGGGGTAAAGCGGCATGGGCGTGAAGCTGACCACTCACGTTCAACTAGTGTTGAGGTCAAGAAAATGTGGATCTATACATCCCCCCCCCCCATTAGTTATGCACGGGGACAAATCTCACTTACCTTTTTACGTGGGTTTACATGTCTCTATGAAACTGATTACACAGATTGATAATTATATTACTATTATTAAAATTATTATCGTCTGTTTCTATCGTTATTTCCCTCCNTACAGTGTTACTGGATTAGTGTTCCCATTAACTACAAATGTGTATACCTCTGCTAACTTTAATTTTCTTATGTAATTGGTATTAATTTATTAGACTTGTTATTAATTTTATGCTATCGCTCCCAGTTGTCTTATCTTAGTATCTAGTTGCTAATAGCATTAGCAACATTCATAATAATTTATAATTCATAAATGTATGTATATATTTAAGTCTTCTTTAGATTTATGCTCACTGATTTATTTCTGTCAAATATGTATTGTGTTTAATTATTTTTGTGTATTTCTATGTACTCGTGCTAACTTTGTAATTGGCCACTGTGCTATTAAGTTATTGCACGTAAATAAACATGAATTAGATTGAACTGAATTACTAACTTCTGTGTGTGTATGTACATATATTGTGCTTTCTCGCCACAAATGGAATGACTATTGGAAATGTACTTACTTTTAGTTTCTCGCCTGTTAAAATTAACCTCAATTTTTCTTGAAATTGTTATTAATTTATTGCTATTATATAGACTGTCATATTTTGTATTTTGCTCTTTAGTTATTTTTGTTTATTTCTGTGTACATGTACACACTTTGTAATTGGCCATTGTGCTGTAAAGTTTGCACTTAAATAAACACGAATTGAATTGAATTGAATTGAATGATGCTAGTAGGAGTAGTAGTAGCAGCAGTGGGAATATTATTGGTAATATAACCGTTAGCTCATCGCACATATAAACAAATAATA
Organism: Cryptotermes secundus; assembly: GCF_002891405.2. Taxonomy (NCBI): domain Eukaryota; kingdom Metazoa; phylum Arthropoda; class Insecta; order Blattodea; family Kalotermitidae; genus Cryptotermes; species Cryptotermes secundus. The sequence continues at coordinate 1,421,044 of NW_019738957.1, read as the reverse complement.
ATCGAATTAGCATAACCATTCTACTCAATCGTCAGTATACTTTTGAATATTTGCATCTACTTCTTCAGAGGTAGCTGTTATTTGTAAGCACCCTGTCTCTCTCCGTTCAACTGTGTAACAATATGTTGATTCCACATAGGCCTACATCTAATTATGATCGGGTTATCATATTATGAAACGACAATATGAGTTCGGATGAACAGCCAGCTCCTTGGCATGGAAACTCGACTGTTCATCACAGATACACAAACATTTGCGACGTTCCAACCAGCCTACACAGTGTCCAACTTGCTTTCCCATATCTTTAAAGCTGGAACCACTTTTAGGACATGAACGCACAATTTTGAATATTTCTGAAGAGTACTGTCTCTTGGAATATAGTGCCGTGTTCTATGCTGAAAGCCAACTGACACTTCAAAGGAACATGTCGCCTCCTTCTTCAGTTTCGAAGAATAAGCCAAGCGAGAAACCAGCTGTTTCGTGCTGGCTTCTTGCTCTGCTCTGTGTCTTCAAAACGTGTTCATTTCTCTGTTTCGTCTCTTGCATAAAAGGGAAACAAGGCGAAAAATATTTATTTTCTCCAATTTTTTGATCCCTTGAGAGGGTGCCTGGCTTGTGGAAAGAGTTAAGATATCTGATAATTAGAATCCAGATAAATTAGTTCAGTTAATATCGGAAATAAAATTAGGACCGTAATCATAGAGGGCTCTAATATTTTAACATTTACAACCTCAAAAACTGAAGCCAAGTGACGCAGATTTTTCTCTCCCGAGGATTAACTGAAGGGAAAAGAAAAGATAATCTTCAGTTAAATATATTGATCAGTGCACCGATTATTCGTGACACATAACGCCGTGGTTGAATAGCTCGTGTCACATATGCAACCTGCCTTAATCTTGATTTAGCAACTCTAGCGAGAAGGCATAAAGCTCCTCATTATAAACTGTCATGAAATCCGAAAGCATCGTTAAATAGACAAAAGCACACAGTTAATTACGATGATATATCGTTAACTTTCCTTGAATTTCAGTCTCTTGAGAGTCCGCATTTCTTGCGGTAATCCGGGTAACAGGTTTTGAAGGAAAGCAGCAGAGTTGAAGTGTTTAAAATAAGATATCTGCAGGCTACATTACACAAATAACGATAATGAAAAGACGAGTGATGGCATGGCATAAAGAAAACCTCCCCTAAGGATAATTGATTTAATAACAAGTTATAACGTGGACTGAAAACACGCCTCTCACAGCGAGAACGACACATGTCCATTCTGATGCGAATTGTTCCGTTCAAACATCACGCAAATTCTCTCAGCAACTTCCTACAAGATAAAATAGGCTAATGGAAATAAGTTCGTGCACTTTAATGCATATCACAGAACTTAAAATTACGATATATGCAAATTCTTGCCTGCTAATTTGTATTTTATTAACCATTTTATTGTTTTAAAATGTAAGCAAAATAAGCTTTTGCTGTAATCTTCAGGAAATCCAAATTAGTATTTTTTGGCGCTTCGCACTGATCCATTCGCAGATGCCTCACTTCCACTTTCTGCTTGTTTTAACGATCCTGACAATATTACACGAAACAATATAAATTGTGACGACGGTCATTATATACGTGTATTTATGAACGCCTTCCTGTCACTTTCCCTTCCGTGTGTTTACAGATTATTCTCAGCAATTCCTTTTCAAACTCTCTGATATACTGTACATCATTTTATTCATATTTTTTCTTATAATGAGATATCAGGTTTCATATCCATACTAAATTGATAGTATTGTAGGTTCTTATATTTTTTTGGAGTTTATATTTCTAGTTGAGACAGCAGGAGCACGCGGTAGTGTACTTGACTGGGGCACTATGCTACAACCCGGAACGTCGCGCGTTCGATTTCCGATTAGGTCATTGGATTTTTCAGTTGACCTAATTTCTTCCAGCCGCCCCGTGGCCTTGAGTCGACCCAGCCACTAACAGAAATGAATACCAGGAACCTTCCTCGGGGGTAAAGGGCGACCGGCACGTAAGACTGACAACCTCACCGCCACCTATAAGTCGATTGTCTAGAAAATGTAAAACCCTGATGATTCATAATCCTATGGGCCTCCACAGCCTGTTACAGGGATAGCTTTAGTTGAGACAGAAAGAGGATAAGCTATGAACTGAACTGTGACTAATATTCCCAGAATTCAAGCTTACCCCAATTTCGTCATAAATTAATTTTAGAGACTTAAGTATTAAAATAGGGAACCGCGCTTTCTCTTGGTTAATGTGATTTAAATTCACGCAGGTCTCGGATTCAGCGAATAAGTTTATTCGCGAATCTCCTCTGCACTTCCAAGTCAGTCGCAAAGTGACTTCAGAGTCAAAGTCAAAGTCACATTGCGACTGACTTGGAAGTGCAGAGGAGATTCGACAATAAACATTCGCCAAATCCGAGACCTGCTTGAAGTTATTTGTCGCGTTACATAGGCAACACGTGACAATACATTCCAGAGGTTAGCATGAACGTACTTCACAAAAGTAAAATCCGGGGGAAAAAGTGTTGTCACTGGAAGAATCCAATGGTGATTCCTGCTCCACAGAATTGCATCCAAATATTACTAACAACCATATTATCTTCCTCCCTCTCTTTCACGACGACACATGCGCCAAAGCACAATTTTGGGCCTACGGTCGAGCAGTGAGTCAGTTTCCCTGGTCCGGTGCATAAGACGCTACCAAACACTGCAGGATATAAACTGTAAGCTTGCAATTCATGATTCCAAGCAAACCATCGTCACAGTTCTTACTGAACGGAGAACAAAATGCTTTCTTATTTCTATATAAGATTTTTAACCAAAGTCCAGTGTGATTGATAAAAGTTGTGTTTTTAATTTTTCATCCTATACATGTTTCGATCAAAACGGCCATCTTCAGAAGAATATGGTAATAGTAGTTCCTACTTCTGTTGATAATATCCTCCTGAAGATGGCCGTTTTGACCGAAACATGTAAAGTATGAAAAACTAAAAACACAAAGATGAAGCTAGTGAATATTTATTTCATTCACCAGTTTCAGTAGTCTTGAGATACATTATTGGTCAAACCGGAGGAGCCGTTACCAGAAGACAGCACGGACATTGCAACTTAATAACGTAACTGAACGCCTGTATCAAATGGAATCGTGAAAGTGCTTCAAGAACTGCGAGTTTAAATACAATAATGCAATTGGGACACCCCTACCAGAGGATGATTAGCAGTTGGTTATATCAACAAGTCAAGAGAGCCTTCCGAAGCATTTCACTAAGCGCGGTGTGGTTCCTCGCGGGGCGGAATGGAGGGTAGGGGGGTGGTGCCGACTGCGAGCAGGGAGGGTAAGTCAACTGACAGCCTTGCGTTATTGAAATAAATTGTTCTCCGACGGACAGACATTCGTACTCCGGGCCTTAAGCCAATCAGCCAAGGATGTGTGTGTTGTGTGTACGTGCTGGGCCGCTCACTTCACTTGCTCATTAACATTTTAAATATCGTCCGTTGGGAGGTGAAAACAGATCTATGTCCATTACAGATATCGGATGTTCTCAAATATATCGCTGAACACTGAACAAAGAGTCACAATACATGAACGGATTCTGAAATTAGAGTCAGATTTATTTCTGACTTGTTCGTAGACTATTTGATGACAATACCTCAACTAAAAACATATTTCAGCGCTGGGTATTTACCCGGGATTACTGGGTTTTTGGGTGAGTCGGGATAGTGAAGTCGGTGCAGCGAATAGCTACTGGTTGGTCGACCGAGGAATCAGAGTTTCGAGTACCAGTAGGTTCAAGAAATTACTCTTCTTCATGTCGTTCAGACCGGCGTTGGGGTCCACGCACCCTCCTATCCAATGGATACCGGGGGTTCTTTCCTATGGGGTAAAGCGGCCGGGGCGTGAAGCTGACCATTCACATCCAAGTAGTGCCGAGGTCAAGAAAATGTGGGTCTATACATCCGCTCCCCTATACGCCTTCATGGCAGTGTGGGTTTGGACTTTGTCCGCTGTCCGATATTTTAAAGGACAATAAAGAACGAACATTTCGGTAACTGGATCTGTTTCCGTTCTCAGGTGAGAGGGTGGGAGATACCTAGTCTGTTGGCTCGGCTAAAAGGAGCTAACCCCAACCACTGGATGTTTACCGCTGTATTAGAGACGTGTCGGGATATGCATCTACTATTATTTTGGGATAACTGGTTGTGTTTGTATTCACTTTCGCTTGGTTCGGTGTCCTTGTTCTAGCAGCGGTTGGCCAAAATATTCATGGCATTCAATCAATGTCTATATACTTATGTATATAAGCCTATAAACAAAAATACACATTTTTATAAATAAATTCTGCATAGATTCGTTAAGATATTGAGACAGTTTTGCTCCCGGCAGGAACATTATAAACACTTTACGATTTTTATCGAAATGGGGAGGAGTTAACGAAAACTGATAATGTTTCAATTAATAGCATATTCTGATTTTCTTAGCTCCTTGATCAATCTGCATCTAAAAACTGACTCTATAAGTGATCTATGGGTTATGGTAAATCTATCCATGGTACAGGCTATGGAGGCCCATAGGGATGTGAGACGTCGAAGCTCCCACATATTATAGACACTCGGCCCACAGATGGCGGTGAGATCTGTGGGGTGAATCGATAATAAGCAGTGACTGAAAATGAACGAACAAGCTGGCTGCATGCATAGATGTATAGATTATGTGAAGGGGTGATAATGGAGAGGTAAATTAAGGAACTGTTAAGGGGTAAGAATAATTCAGCAGCACATTCTTGAAGCCAGAAGATCCATGACATATATAACCTTCTGTTTTGCTTAGAAGATACGTGTATTACGCCACGGGGCTTTACTCCAAAACAGTTCAATCAAGTTCATATCCTCACACCTTGTATCATTAAGTTTCATTTGAATATTAATCTTCCATCTACCCCTTATGCTCCCAAGTTTTCTCTTCGGGTTGTCCGATCAAACTCATGTGTGTTCCTCACTATTCTCACTAGATCTCTTCTGTACCATCTTCTCTGATATAATCATCCTTACAATATTGGTTGAGGAGTATAAATTAACAGTTCTTCACTGCATGAGATTCTCCAACACTTTTCCTCTCTTAGGTCCAAGTATTCTTATCTTCACCTTCTTCTTAAACATCTTCAATGCACGTTTTTCTTCAGTGCGGGAAGAATTTCACATCCGTGTATAAAATTAGGAGATAAATTGTGGCTTCATACATGTCTGTACTGTATAGACTTGCAATTGAAGCTGACAGAGGGAGACAGAGACAGAGGGCATACTGGAAGACAAAGAAACAGACAGGAAGCTTGATCAGTTCGCTACCCTACACCATGAAGAGGAAAAAGAAATATATACCTCAAGTTAATTAATGCAATTTAAAAATGTAAATTGTTCTCTCTTCATCTTACGGTGTTCCTTAAACAGTAGATTTCGGCCACAAGTCTCCTTAATGTAAGTGTTGTAAGTTGGTGTCTTATTTGCACAAAACGATTTGACACTCCCTGACACATCAGGGACATTATCATACAAAACGATATTACAAGATCTAAATTTAAATATAAAATACGCTAATGGAATTGTTAAAAACCGATAATATTAGTCATGCTAATATAGGGAACGTCGTTTATTTTTAATATGCAGCTGGAGGGGTGACCACAACAAGCTAGGCCATTGTGTGGCTCTTCGGTTCAACGGATTGCCGACCCTATTCGTGTTGTTCCAGTAATCACCCTGCATTAAAAAAATCTGGAGAAGGTTCATTAACTGCAAACCATTCACAGACCACTGCGGCTTCGAAACCAAAAGCTGTGACCCCTCATAAAAAGAAATTGCCATTTCGTTCCTCCCACAATTTTTCATCCATACTCACTGTTAGCAGCTGCCAAACTTACGTATGGTCTGCCCTGCCTTCAGAATAAAGCACTGTTCTCAGTCAACAGCATCCCAAAGTAGCCCAACATAAGTTGTCCCTGTACTTAATTAAACACTATGCCTTGAAGGTATATGGAGGAGTGGAGGTACAGTTCCACCATTCTTAGCCTCTCACTTGGTGGAAGTGAGTAGTCAGCTTCACGCCCCGGACGCTCTAATCCCGGGGAAAGAGCCCTCGCTACTCATTGGATAGGAGGCTGGGCGAGCCCGAAGCCGATCTTGGGGCTGAGGAGTGGAGAAAGAACCCTTTCCCTTGCCGATAAACGAACCACGGTCGTCCAGCTTGTAGCCCGTCGCTACACCGCCTGAGGTATCCGGGTTCGTAGTATTCATCAAAACTCATAAGCTTACAAAAGCAAGATACGTTCCTGTGTTCAAGCACCATGAAAGGACGGCGTATAGTGAGGATGGAGGCAATGACATTGTCACGTGTAAGGTGGTAAGCGTGACAACATTAGCGGGTTCTTTCCGATGATTGGATTTCCTAGGAACGGATCTCATGCCGAAACCATCACTTCAGATCACTATGAAGTCTGCTTGTCTTCAGTCACTCTGTACTCTACCCTAATCTGTACTCAACCTTCACAATTCACGTCCTTGTACCCTCAACTGCTGAACTCTCCTTGGCTCTCCACTAGTCTTCACGGATTTATAACACAGAAACTATGAAAGCTCCCTAAATCACACACTCCCAATATCGCTGCACTATAGCACACATAAAGTCCTCAAATCACACTTTAATTCTTCGCAGGACGACGAAATTTTCGTGTCTGTCTCCTACAGAGAACTCAGAACTGAATCGTAGCGCCGTTTGTTTTTAAGATAACTACTTTGCACGGACCCCACGGAAGATAGCCTCTATTGTTTAAACGTGTTTACCGAACCACTGCATAGCAACGGACCCCATAGAAAACAGTTTCTCTATTGTTGAAGTTTGCTTACCTAGCCGTTGCTTGGCACCGCGTTGATCAAGTGCGTTACAATATATTCATTACACACCTTTGCATTATATGAAGATGAATATTCGATTCACGCCCCGGCCACTTTATCCCGGGTAAAACGTCCGTGGTACACACTGGATTGGAGGCTTCGTGGACCTAGCAGTCGGGCTGGATTTAGTGGCAAAAAAGAAAATCGCTGCCCCAGCTGGGAATAAATCCCCGGTATTTCAGCTAATAGCTAAGTCTTCACGTTATCTCTGCCTCTGTTTTCAATGTGGCCACTTTCCATGATGCGCCAAATGTAGAAACGGTAGAGAGCAACCAATTCCCCCGTACCACTTTGTATCTCACGAAACAGCTCGGGTTGGGTTGGTTGTTTCAAAGAAGGAAACAAACGGCTGTTGGAACGATGTGATAAATGTGTTCCGTACATTTAGGGGAGAGGTAGGCAAGACAGAGAGACAGAGAGAAAGAGAAAAAAGTATCACGCTCCACTAAAGAAAGCAAAAGCAACTCTCTCAAGACTTCTTGTTCGTCATTTCTTAGGGCCAAAAGGGGTCCCTGAGAAAAGCTCTGCACAGAATTAATGAATGTTGAGAAATATGACTGCACTTCATTGCACGCAATTTTATTAGTACACTCCAATTTCTGAGTTCTATGCAAAGAAACTGTGTGTCCTTGTATTCCTGCATTTCCATCGCAACTTCAGTTTCTGCAGATAAGAGTCATTTACAGTTTCTCGTTATCTCGTTATAACGTGGATAGTGTGAACGCCATGACTACCTCCTTTTGTGTCTTTGTGTACTCTTCACGCATGACAATTTACCTTCACATTCGACATCGGATAACTTCCTGAGTTGATAAAGCGTCGTTAAATATCCCAAGTTCCCATAACCATGAACACAAAGAGCCCTACAAATGTCACTATTGACATCATGTAGTCAATCGTTTACAGTTCCACACTTAAAATGTCAAATTTTCCAACCAAGCTCGAGGTACTGCCTGCAGGTATATTGATGGAAGTCGTTAATATTGCTGAAGTTATTAAACGACAGCAGATGGATATCCGGCAGGAAAATTAGGACTTCTCCCTTAATTAAAATAGGTCTACCCAACCCCCTATTCCATGCGTGCTCAATACTGTGACATGACGCCTGGAAGCCGAAATAGTGGAGCCAGAGCGGAAGTCCATTGCTAGCGAACGACTCGCTAAGCACACGTTCCCGCAGCAATGAACAGAGCGGAAGTCCAATGCCAGCCAACGGTTCGGTAAACATATTCCTGTGACACAAGAATAAACACAGAATAACAGAGGAACTGTAAGACATAGTGACTTATATTCAGTTCGCCTGGTAGTTCAGTTCAGAAGATTCAATCAGTCGGCATTCATAACGGAGTTTAATGAGTCAGTCGTCGCTCAGTAGTAGACAAGTTGTAATTGAGTCGTATGAGAATTCAGAAGTTGAGTGTTCAGTTGTGGAGTGTTAACCAAGAAGAAGAGACCGACTCGTAAATTAGAACCAAGACAGTCACTCAGAAGAGAAGACGCTCGTTGTCCAGTAAGTAATGGAGCGAGTCTTAGACAGTCACTGATTGCTAGGTGTTATAAATAATTGTAATTGTAAAGAAGTGTCAATAAATGTAATCATCCAATCCAGAAACGTTATTATTAGTCACGCAAACCCCTCATTCGTGACACTATTCTTACCTCCATGATAAAGGCTGTTGGAGCGTGATCACAGTATGATACCGAAGTTAAGAATCCTTCTAAACTAAAAAACACTGGGGTACATTTGCTTCGATAACGGTCAAGAAATTTTTATTACATGAACGTGAAACCTCTCTTGCAATTGAAAGTTCGCTCCCCTTTCGTATAATGCATTTAGAGGTGTAAATATGTTCCATGTAATTGGGATACGAATTTTACTTGGAGGGAAAGTGTGGAGCAGTTAAATTCTGTACGAATTTTCTCTTTTTAATTACGAATAGGTCTGAAATATAATTAGCACGACTGGGAAGCGACGTGTCGCATCCCACCCCAACACCCTTTTGTGACAAAATAAAAAATGAATGGTAATAAATACGGGTACAGGGCACCAATTACCGTCCATACATCTCGCGTAACAAATGAAGCAATTAAGTCATATTAAGCTACGTTAAATTACAACAAAAAGCATGAAGCACAATCCTGCTGCAATAGTGAATATTTCAAAGAGAACTGTCAATGCTTTATTCTGTACATGGTTATGGTTAGAAAGTAAACATCTGTTAAAATGCTTTATCAAATTCTTAATTAAAATCAACAAAGCAAGTAATTATTTCACGATCATGTGTAGCAATATTCACTGCGAAGTACATTTAATATAAATGGTGTTTCGCTATCTGGCTGCATTCCGTATTCAGGTTATTAGTTGGAAATTTCGACTGTTTTATTTTTTGGTGTTAAGCAGCGGCACCTGAAGAGCAGATGCGGCCATGCCTTTTTCCTATCGAATGGGTTCGAGCCTAGTGGGCCTACATTCTCAATTAAGTTCATAAATGAAAGAATATATTTATTTGTTTTATTTTTATTGCCTTCCGTTTAAGCGACTTACACAGCACATATTAACGGTTCGTTTTCAACCGATAAAACTACTTCGAAACTACTGAGATATATCGGACCTTAGTGAGAAATAAGAAACTCATAAATACATATCCGAGGAAAAAATCGTTCATGAAATAGGAGACCAGGTGTGGCCATTCGGAGACGAGAGTATCGTAACGACAATAATTGAAAATTTTCTCCCCAGAGTCACCATCGGTCAATACGTAATACGTCATGGCTGGCATGGCTCACACTGTGATGGTGCCTGGATTGTACAACCCGTTAAATAATCTTATGGCACTGACTTGGACAATCTTTATGTGTTGCATCCTGTTTATGTCATGGACACTGAATATTTTTATAACCGTCGACACAACAAATTCTTATAAAAATATACAAATATTTACATTAACATCTTAAAATCTTAAAAATATGACATGTTTCGACCCTTATTGGGTTGTCATCATGTGTATTGTTTTTGTTTAGGTGCTGAACTTGTATTTTAATATGGATCCATATTTTGAATATGAATATATTACATGTAATATTATGCTAGGTAGCAAAACTCCTGGAATTATGGGCTTTTTATTCCATTTATGTTGGTATTAGACATAATTAGTTAAACTAATGCATAACTAGTTGAAGGTTAAATTAAGGTTGAAATCAAGATAGAAATATATGTACCGTATTTACGCATGTATAGGCCGCGTGCGTGTATAGGTCGCAGCACAATTTTCAGACAGAAATTATAGAAAAAATAATTTTCTTGGAATATTATTTCAGGAGTAGAAATTATTCCGAAATATTCCGAATATAATTTTTTTTTAAATGAAGTGTGATTTCGAATATTTCGAATATAAGCCGCACCCCAGTTTTCCTCCTGAATTTTTGGCAAAAATGTGCGGCCTATACATGCGTAAATACGGTATATTTCGCTTGTATACTGGTCGCTCTGGTCTGGTTCCTTCCTAGGTGAGTATGATGTTATGTTCACGTGCGTTATCTCCCATTTAATCGGGTTGCAAGTTTGGTGTAGTGGCACTACTGTCGAGACGCTGTTATCATATGGAATGTGGAAAATTATCGTGTTGTTGGTGGTTGTCTGGACTCCGCCGGAGCTCAGTTGAACATTTAACATTCAGGAAACCAATATGTTTCCTCTCATTAGCTAGTGAACCACGAAAGATTCACTATCGTCAGCAGACAATCGGATCTACTACCACAAAGTAAATGCAGTCCAAATTATCATAATTGGGCCCTTTGCCCTGGCATGGCACTCTTCCCTTATCGACGTCGTGTCTTCCAAGGGGTCCGCTACAAACGATGTTTTATAAAAGAACATATTTGAGTATAATTTCCCTTTCATCCAATATTGCTCGTCTGTTTCAACCACCTTGAACCGAACACATTAACAAACGTACGGAAAGCGAACCGCGAGGATCCTCGTCTATTTTCCCAATTCTCCTGTTAATTTCTTCCTCTAGAAGAGAAATGCACGTAGAATATTTGTGGAAAACCAGAAAGAAAGAGACCACTAGGAATACGAAGGCATAGGTGGGTGGATAATGTTAAAATGGATCTTAAGAGAGATAACCTGGGGTGCTACGGAATGGATTGATCTGGCTCAGGATAAAGACCAATGGACGCCTCTTGTGAACACGGTATTGAACCTTCGAGTTCCATAAAATGTTATGAAGTTCTTGAGTAGCTGCACAATTGGCGGCTTCTGAAGAAGGGCTCAGCTGCATGAGTTAGTGAGTTAATATGGATATTATCCAGACCGTCTGATAATTTATTCTATAGATAAGTCTCAGTTAAAACGACTCTGTCCCATCTGTAGAGACCATAACGTAATTTCAAGAATGAAAGCATAGGAACATAGAACGTACGTAAGAACGTAGAAGGAATCGATTATGTACTATACAAATATGCAATCCGCCCAGTCACCTGAAGATTGAGAGAGGACAGAATTCTCTGGATACAACTAGCAGCACGAACGAGTTCGGAACTGAGTATGTCGCAAATCCAAGTTTTGAGCTGTACCGCTACAGTAATCTGCACAATGGCCTCGGCTAGTATTAATATTCTATGGCCTATGAGGGGATGCGAGAAACCTCTTATTTCCATCGAAGTGTCATTAATATTCTACAGACTATAGCTGCCGTAATGTGAAAAAAAAACTCTCGATTTTCACGGAAGTATCATTAATATTCTGCAGATGCAGAGATGAGAAGAAATTTTCGCGATTTTCATAGAATGTCAGTATCATTACCAAATTCTGTAAACAAGATGCATTGTCATATATCTGAATGGGATTCATTTCTCTGCTCTTTCAGCGTACATGTATAATCTGTTCCCTTCTCTGAAACATACTTTCAGAAAAAAGAAATTGCTCTATTCCGATTGTTCAAGAGTGAACAAATAATGGTTGGGGTAATTTGTCGTCAGGTACAATGTGTTTTATTCGGTATTAGATATAAAATAAACATCTTTAAAATGCGTAAGTTCGGGCCCTGTAAATTGATTGCTACGAACCATTCATGTCAAACGCATGAAACACGCCTCATAAATGCGAACTAACATTTCCCTAACCCAGTTGCGCTCATATTGATGGCAAGCTGGAGGTACTGTATTCTTCCGAAACTAAGACTACTAAAGTCACAACCCAAAACAGCAGAGTTTGAGTAATTATCGACAGGGAAACCTCAACGTGCATTTTACCTTCCATTACCACCTGCCTGCCAGGGAGGTACACAGAAACCAGACGTTTCTAGGGGACTGGTTCACTAAAGACACACCAAATAAAGAAATGCAGCAGCGGTGGCGCGGGGCACGCGGTAGCGTGGTTCGTTGAGGCACTATGCTACAAGCCGTAAGGTCGCGGGTTCGATTCTCTATGTGTTCATTGGATTTTTAATTGGTTTAATCCTTCCAGCTTCAATATGGCCCTGGTGTCGACTCAGTCTCTAACAGAAATGAGTACCAGAAATCTTCCTAGGGGTAAAGAAAGGCTGGCGCGTAAGGCTGAGAACCTCACCGCCATCTGTGAACCGACTGTCTAGAGAAAATGTGGGAGTTTCGATGTCCCACAACCCCATGGGCCTTCACGGCTTGTTACAGGGATAGCTTTACCTTTTCTTTACCTTACCTAAAGCACAATAGACCACTGTAGGTCGCGGTGCAAGGGCCGAGAAGGCCTACCCCTCGTACATTAATTCATTCATTCATTACCTTACCCAGCAGCATTGGCGAACAAATACGATTGCCTGAATTTTGTTCGCCGTTAATTACAGTGCTTAGGTGCCTATAAATTGATTGGAAACCAAGATATCAGCAGTTCTGGCTTACAGACAATACGGTCTCAATTTCCTTCTTCCTGTTTAACCATCGTAACTAAGGATATGACAAAAAGTAAGAAAAAGTAAAGTTGTCCCTGTACTTAACTAAGCACTATGCCATTAAGGCGTATGGGGAGTGACTGTATAGATCCACATTTTTCTGACCTAGCCACTAGTTAGAGTTGAGTGGTAGATTCGCGCTCCTGCCGTTTTAACCCCGGGAAAAAGCCCCCGGTACCCATTGGATAGGAGCTTATGTGGACCCCAGAGCCTATCTGGACTTGGAGAAGAGAAGATTCTTGACACTACCGGAACTCGAACCCCGACCTCTCGGTGGTCTAGCCCGTAGCCAGTTATACTGACTATGCTATCCCGGGTCCCAGATATGATGAAAGAGAGACAGTAAATGAAACGGGCAAATAAATTGTTCTCGTATAGCAGAGAAAAACGCGCAAACAAAGGTACTGAAATGATCTAAGGTTTCCAAAATTTACGTTAAATTTATTATTGTAGATTTGGTTACGTTCAACAAACATTGCTCCACTGAGGCCATAAGACTGAGAACCAGTGACTTCCAGGGAAGAGACAATCGCCGAACGGCATTTGTGACACGAGCCGTGTGCAGAACACTTTAGTGACAGGACGAAATGAGCAAGAAGAGTGGCGTGCAGGCTCTTGCTGTCGAAGCAACTTCTGCCAGCGCAGAGGAGGCGCGCAGCATGCGATCTATGATACCAGTGGCCTGACAGTTCCTAAGATAACTTTTCTGAAAGGACTAAAAAAAAGAAATTCATATTTACATCAGTCACGTGGGAGAGATGAGAAACGCATACAAAAACTGTCGCAAAATCTGAAAGGAGGAGACCACTTGGACGAGCAAGTCGTAGATGGGAGGACAGCAAATGGATCTTAAACCAAGAGGATGAAATTCTGGCTACTGGACTTATTTGCCTCAGGCCAGAGGGGCCAAAATAGCGTAGTCGGTAGAGCGACTAGTTGCGGGCTGTACGACAAAGAGGTAGGAGTTCGAGTCCCGATAGAATCAAGAAACTTCTCCACGTCGTCCAGACCGGCTCTGGTGTCCCACCCAACCTTCTATCCAAAGGGTACCGGGGGCGCTTTCCCCAGGGGTAAAGCGGCCGGGGCTTGAAGCTGACCACTCACATCCAGCTAGTGCCGATGTCAAGAAACTGCTGATGTATACATCCACTCCTCCATACGCCTTCATGGTGCAGTGTTTAAGTAGTTAAGCAAAGGGACAGCATTCCTTTTACGTGGGGACACATGGCGGGCCCTTCAGAACATAAGAGTTAACCGTCGGCTTCTAGAGAAAGCAGAAAATTTCTTCTTGAGCATGAGTACCTGGTCGACCTTATATTTACAAGGACTCTGCCTCATGAGGTAGTTAATTGGTTAGTTAGATCAGTTAATTAGTATGGTGACAGTAGAAATTAAAGGGGGACGCACAATGGACCAACAACTGGTATAAGTGCATGGGGAAACCCACCCCCTCTAATAATAATAATAATAATAATAATAATAATAATAATAATAGTACGAATATAAAGCAATCTGTATTCGTTCCTAATTCGCTGTAAAGTGCGTAGCACCCTGATTCGTATTCGGTAGGCCCTGGGTTCAATCTCATCCCTGACACCATTTTTCTTTTCTGTGGTTTCGTAATTTTCCTAAGTTCATCCAGGCACCTGCTAAGATAGCGCCTCAGATTAGATCATGACACCTTCCTTTCACAGTCTTCAAACTCCTTATTGACTAATTATTCTACCATATGGCGCTACGTAGTGTGAGCAAGTGGCAGCGTCATACACCATGAATTGTAGTATGTATGTGTGTAAGGGGTGGACCATAAGAACCGGCCCTTGCACTGCGACCTTCAATGATCTATTGTGCTTCCCTTTGGATTAACCCTTTATTAATCCTACACTTCGAAAACACCATGAATCAGTAGTGTCTCAAAAGATATGTTACCTCAGGAAACGTCGCGGATTCAAAGAATTTCATGTCAATTCTTTTAACTTTTACTTCACTGTGCTGTAAAAGAAATAGAACAATTTTTTACATTACAGCATTATGAACAAGCTGCTAAAAATATATTCATTACAAGAATCTTCTGGAGTGGGGCAAACATAAATAAAACTATTTATTTCTAGGGCCTGATGAAAAAGCAACAAACAATGAAACTGCAACACTATAGAAAAGTCCACAGCATAACTAAAAAAATTGGAAGAAATGAATGCTTACTTGGTTCGCCGATTTCATAGTGAAAATAAGAAAATTGTTTAATTCATAGCATTACCTACAAGGAGTCTATAATATGTCCACATCTTTTTATTCCTGAAATGCCTGCTGATTTCACGTCTTATATTGTTCACATTATTCCCATTTATTTCGCTTGGATCCTGTAACCATTGCAATTTGGTTTGTTTTCTTTGGGCTAATAATTTTGAGCATCCTTTATCGAACCCTGGCTTATGCTTCTTCAGTTCACAATAACCTAGACTCTACTTGGAGGAAATTTTGATATTTTCTCTAATAGTATCCCAAGTTTTATTAACATCCACCTCAGTTTCCAAACTTTCCAAAGCCGTGAACCTATTTGAGATTTCAACACCATACTGCTCTTTGCCCTCTACCTCATTTAATTTCTTGAGATTGAACCTATTCATATGAACTCTGTGCGTTGTTTGTCTGCTCACTGGCAGTCTTTCCCTAACCCTTGCCACCACGAGGTAGTGGTCAGTATCACAATCTGCTGCTCTGAATAATTGGATATCAAGTGTACTTGAATGTCGTCTCCTATCTATCAAAATACGGTCGATTTGGCAGAACTCCTAAAGAAGGACTCTTCCCCATGAAGTTCGTTAGATTTAGTCAGGTAATGAGTCAATAACTTTCCTACGATGAAGTGCAACATTTCGTTTGAAATCAGTAACCTTGCCCTCACTCATTTCAAGCAACACCGAAATCCCACTGCAGAATAAAAAATACGAAATCAAACTTGACTTCTGAATCACGTATCGCAGGAAAAATTATTATTATTATACTCACGAGTAATGTACAGCTCATTTCGAAAAAATTTCATGAGGTTACAAAATTCTGCTATAGAGTTATTACAAATGGCTCTATTTCAAAAAGCAAGATACGTGCAATGGTGTGTAAAACCCGAAGTCAGAAGTGCAATACCTCAGTCTGCATGCAAAGCTAGGGTCGTTACACATACACACCTCAACTCCGTCTGATACCGGAGTAAGTCAGAAGCGCAGTACCTCAGTCTGCATGCAAAGCTAGGGTCGTTACACATACACACCTCAACTCCGTCTGATACCGGAGTAAGTCAGAAGCGCAGTACCTCAGTCTGTGTGCAAAGCTAGGGTCGTTACACATACACACCTCAACTCCGTCTGATACCGGAGTAAGTCAGAAGCGCAGTACCTCAGTCTGTGTGCAAAGCTAGGGTCGTTACACATACACACCTCAACTCCGTCTGATAACGGAGTAAGTCAGAAGTGCAGTACCTCAGTCTGCTTGCAAAGCTAGAGTCGTCACACATACACACCTCAACTCCGTCTGATTTCGGAGCCGAATATTTACTCATACTTTTCCAGCATGCTTTCATGGCGCGAAGTTTAGGTGATAAACGTAACTTAGCCTTCACAGAATTTTCTACACTAAAATAATTTGCTTCGTGCTGTGTTCCTATTAACTGTCTAAACAAATACCGTATGAAACTTTTGTTATGCGAGCCTCATAAAATTCCCGGGAATCGCTCGCACAATGAACAATCAAAATTTACATATTGAAATGTCACAAAACAAAACAGGATCAAATGTTTAATTAAAATGAAAAGTAATTACATTAATTGACATTCTTTTCAACTGGAGCAGTTTCCTAGTAAACCAATGGGATGCTTTTGTTTGTCGAATTGGAGAATAGCCTCCCGTTTTGCAACAGACCAAAAGAGAAACGAACTGTCATGGTGCTAGATGGATTTAAGATCGGCCTATCAAAGGTTACAACCAAGCGGACTGGCGTAGCGGTAAGGCTCCGCATATTCTGGAGGTGCTGGGTTCGAATCTCGGCCGGTACAATGGATATCCTGAGTTATTTCGTAGTTTCCTCAACGTATATGTTGGGATAGTACCCTCAGTAGACAATGATTGCTTCCATCCAAATTCTTTCAACGTCACCATGCAGCAGTCAACCCGCCATTCGATAACCTTGCTCATCGCAGAACCGTAAAATAAACCACAGAACAAGATTTAGGATCGCAAGTTCGAATACCATTCAGTGAATGGATGCGTGTGTGTTCTCCGACGTTGGTTCTTTCTTGTCTAGGTAGCACGCTGGTTTGGCGAAGATGCTCTATAGATTTTTCTTCAGGAGGTAATCCGTTAAAACCTCTGCCTGCTTTACCGTCTATCCCGACCGATACTTCGGCATTCCTCGGCCTCTCTAGGAAGCCCCATAGGAAGTAAGTCTACCTTAAATTAGACTAAATTCACCTTCAGTTGTTGTTTACTCAGTTTCCATTTTTCTTTGGTGACGTGCAACTTCTAAAATTGAAAATATGTCATTAAATAATCCAAATATCAATCAACCCCCAACAAAACATAATACAAGTTTATTTACGGGAAGTCATTACTCACTTACTCATGGAGCTGAGCCCTTCTTGAAGAGCCTCCAATTCTGCAGCTACTCAAAACTTCCCAGCATTTTATGTAACCCGAAGGTTCATTACAATGTTCGCAAGAGTCCTCCACTGGTCCCTATCCTGAGCAAGATCAATCCAATCAATACCACCCTGTCATATCTCTCTCAGATCTATTTTAATATTGCCCACTCACCTACGCCTTGGTCTTCCCATTGGTCTCTTTTCTTCTGGCTTTTACACCAATATCTTGTATGCATTCCTCGTCTTCCCCATTCGTGCTACATGCACTGCCCACTTCATCCTCCTTGACTTGATCATTCTAATTTTACTTCGAGAAGACTACAAGTTATGAAGCTCCTCATTGTATGGGAAGTCATTACAAGGTTAATTTCTGCCGTAATTAAGCACCACACCATGAAGATATATTGAGGGGTAAGATCAGTTCCAGGCTTTCTTAAAGACAGCACCTGATGGAGATGACTAGTCAATTTAAAGATATTGATTTTATAAGGGTTCTCAATCAAATGTTTTCCATACTGAACTAGTAAACAAAAAGATTTACGGTGGCTATATTAAGCTTTATATGCCGCAAGCTTCGATATTCCTAAGCGAGGTCTACTCAAGTAGCTTCAATTCACTGGACGTGGGCTAACCTACTGATGTGTTCTCTAGGCGCAGTAGAGATGGGAGCTCACCTTACTTTCAGGAACGGATATAAACCGCAAATGTTTGCGAAACATGAGGACATAAGAACCATAAAGATGGTGGGCATTTAGGAAATTACATACCAGACTTTTCGATATTTTCACACATCAACTTACACCTTTAGGATCGGCTGCGCCATAGCTCAAGCTGTTAGTCGCTGGCTTCCCACCGCGGCGGCCCGGGTTTTGAGCCCGGGTCTGGTAAAGTGGAATCTGTGGTGGACTTAGTGGCGCTGGGGCAGGTTTTCTCCGAGTACTTCGGTTTCCCCTGCCAATCTTCATTCCGCCATATTCTCCATCATCATAATCATCCGGGACATGTACAATGGGCTTCACAACTTGCTGAATTGCAGGTTTTGTTGCTGTGTGGACACTTCTTTAAAAAATTATAACGGAAGAAAAATATGATTAAGTTGGATGCTAAAGAAATAATGGGGGGGAATTTAGGTGGGGGTGGCATAGGACTATTTCCAGAGATGGGTTCTCGATATCAGCAGCACTGAAGCTCTCGATTGTTATCACAGTGCGTGTTCCTTAGAGATAATCCTTCAACAATTGATGGGAATCTTTGGACAGGAGATGGGCACATCTCAAGGCCTCCACACTGGCAGGTCACTACAATACTGAAGAACCCGAACATGTTTCCATGTCTCAACTGAAATTCGTAACACCGTGTTCGACTGTCCCAAAACTCGGGGTGTAATTCGTAGCGTTTATGAGAAGCGTGTAGCACTGCGCAAATAGAAAGGCAGGGTTTTATGGTGAATTAGATGTAATCCGAATCAATCCTGACAAAAAAAATCAGGGTACTCTCAAGGCACAGAAACTATGCCTAAGTGTGTTTATGTAGACTTTAAAAGATAATCATTCTCCTCACGGGCGCGAGGGACGCACATGCTTCGTTTACTTAATATGTGCGACCTGTTACCTGGAACGCCTCTATGATCTAGTGGTCAGAGTTCCTGGATACAGATCCAGAAGTCCGGGTTCGATTCCCGGTGCTACCAGAGTTTCTGAGAAGTGGTGTGTCTGGAACGGGGTCCACTCAGCCTCGTGAGGATAATTGAGGCCGTGGGAATTCGTTGCGCTGACCACGCAACTTCCTCTATCCGCTAAAGTTGGCACTAACTTCGCCGACAAGAGGCGGTCGCTCGGTCGGTATAGTTCGTTTGCGGACTAAAACAAAGAGTTTTTTTTATCTGTTACCTCCGTTCTCTTTTCCTTCCTGTTATACCTACTTTCCTTTCTCTTTTTCCATCTATTTGGCCTCTTTTCTTCCGCCTTTTGTTCCTACTTTAAATCCTTAATTTATTTTCTTTCCTGCGTCTGTCTTTCCTGTGTTTCCGCACTGACTTATTTTCTGCTTCCATATTTGCTTTCGCTTTCCTTCCTTCTTTATGCGTTTGTTTATTTTTTCTCTGCTATAAATGTTCCAACTTTCTAACTTTCTGATCCATGTCAGAAAGTTAGAAAGTTAGAGTACGACTGGACAGGGGGGAGACAGGAAGTGTGCAGATTGGAAGAGGAGTTCGACAAGGATGCTGTTTATCACCAATTCTGTTCAACTTGTACAGCGAATGCCTTACCAAGGAAGCTCTGGATGGGCTCGGTGACTTCAAAGTAGGAGGGCAAATTATTCAAACTGTGAAATATGCAGATGACCTTGTGTTAATGGCTAAGGAAGAAACTGTGCTACAGGGCATGATTGATAGACTAATTGAAATTGGAAGGTGCTATGGCATGGAAATGAATGTGGAGAAAACAAAAGTAATGAAAATTTCGAGACAACCAACCCCAGTCACAATAAAGATAGACCAAAAACAAGTGGAGAATGTGAAATGTTTTAAATATTTGGGTAGCTTGTTAACAGATGATGGAAGGTGTACTTGTGAAATTAAATCCAGGATTGCCATGGCAAAAGCTGCATTTAGCAAGAAGAAGAATCTTTTTACCAGCAAATTGGACTTAAATTTGAGGAAGAAACTAGTGAAATGCTACATTTGGAGCATAGCTCTGTATGGGGCTGAAACATGGACACTTAGGGCAGTAGATCAGAAACATCTGGAAAGTTTCGAAATGTGGTGTTGGAGAAGAATGGAGAAGATCAGTTGGACCGATTATGTGAGAAATGAAGAAGTGTTAATTAGAGTCAGTGAGCAGAGGAATATCCTACATGAAATAAGAAAACGGAAGGCTAATTGGATTGGTCATGTTTTACGCAGAAACTGCCTTCTAAAAGAAGCTATCGAAGGAAAGATAGATGGGCGGATAGAAGTGACAAGAAGACGAGGAAGAAGACGTAAGAAGATGCTGGATGACCTTGGGGACAGAAGAGGATACTGTCATTTGAAGGAGAAAGCTCTAGATCGCATTAAGTGGAGGAATTGTTTTGAAAGAGACTGTGGACCTGTCGTCTTGACAGATTACTGATGATGATGATAAATGTTCCATATAAAGATGCAAGCCAATTTATTTTTCATTTCCTGGCATCTTACTTGTGTGCGTATATATATATACACACACACACGATTTATTTAATGACGCTACCAGTAGGTCAGACAGGAGGCTGAGTAGCGTAGTCGGCATACGGACTGGCTACGCGCTGGACGGCCGAGGGGTACGAATTCGAGTCCCGGTAATGTCAAAATTTTATCTTCTCCACGTCGTCCAGACCGGCTCTGGGGTCCGCCCAATCTCCTATCCATTAGATACCGGGCAAAATTTCCCCGGGGGTAAACCGACTGGGTCGTGAAGCTGACCTCCCACCTCCAGCTAGTGCCGAGATAAAAAAACTGTGGATATATGCAACCACTCTGCCACTCTGGCGTGGTGCTTAGTTAATTAAGTACAGGGGCCATTTTAACTTTTTATCAATAGGTCAGACTGTAAAAAGTAGGAGAAGGTAAAGGTATCCGTCTAAGAGGCCGTGAAGGCCCATAGGCTTGTGAGACGTCGAGGCTACCATATTTGCTCTAGAAAATCGTCTCACAGCGGTCGTCAGCCTTAGGCGCCGGCCGCCATCCCCCTCCACGGAAGTTGCCTGAATTTCTGTTAGAGGCTGATTTGACCCCAGGGCCATAGTGCGGCTGGAAGGATTAGGTCAGTTAAAAAATCCACCTCATCAGTACTCGAACCCGTGACCTTCCAGCTTGTAGCATAGTGCCACAAACAACTACACTTCCGCTTGCTCCAAGTCAGACTGTACATGGTAAATCGTCGAATGACATAGGATACTGAAAAATAAATTGAGGGTAGGGAAGGAAGCGCTCGTGGCATAGTAACGAGTAGGGACAGGACTTCAATGCAAAAGCATATTTCTTTCTTGCAACCAGAAAGTATGCTCATTTGGATATCTGTATGAATTACTTCATTTCTTAAATTTTATACATGGTTTGATGGTGNAATTCTTCTTTTCCTTATTAGTATATGCCGCATATTTGTCTCGCAACGTTTCGTCATACAAATAGCAAGTTGAGTCTGGATTCATGTTTCTGATGCAATCCCCAAGACGGGACTTCCCCGATCCCTCTACTCGTAACTTGCCTCATCCACGTACCATCAAAGAGGCTGCGAAGGGATTAGTCGGAAGCGTTCACATGTAGCTGCTAGCAGCGTAATACTATTCAACAGATAATGGCCTTCATGTATTTATTTCCGAAGTCTCCATGAGGTTGGCTACGCTTCTTCATTTGGAACTGGAGGTCATTCACATTAGTGGTGACTAGTCTGTGGTTAATTTTGTTTAGCTTTTTGTAGACATGTCGAAAGTGAAAGTATTAATTTTTATTGCTAGTGGGGTGGGAGTAAGTCCTTTGTACTGCGGCCACTTCTGGCCTATTGTACAAGCCCCAGATGATAGGTGAGGGTGATTGTGGAGCAATTGGTGGAATGAAGATTGGCAGGGGAAACCGAAGTACTCGGAGAAAACCTGCCTCAGCGCCACTTTGTCCACCACAAATCCCACTTGACCAGACCCGGGATCGAACGCGGGCCGCCTCGGTGGGAAGCCAGCTACTAACCGCTTGAGCTATGGCGCGGAAAACTAAATTACAGCTGTATAAGCGGGACTTCGAAGGAGGCATGATAACTGCGGATAACAATATTCTCAATTGCCGAGAGCGTGAAAAGACGGTTGTGGAAAACGTTTTCAAGTGATTCAGCATTTGAACCCTAATATACACAAAGAGGATATTAAAATTAAATCCACGAAAAGTGCTCCTATTCAAAAATTGCTTAGTGAATTTTATATTATTAGTTCTTCACAGTTTTTGGAAGTTTTCATGCATATAGTATAAGGAATTATTAGGGCATAAAAATCCGGTTCTTAAGTATGAGGTACTATCCCGAACATGCCCGGAGAGACTGAGGAAAACTTGCCCTCCGGGAGATCAGGAAATTCAGTGCACCGTGCGAGATGAAGCGTTGCCTCTTTAACCATCTATCTCTGGCTGTACCCTGATACAGCATCTGAAAAGCATTGATCCAGTTCGTTTACACAAACACCACGGTGCTTACCCGCTCAGACTGGCCCCTCACGCCACTGGAGTGTCGGCCACACCTCGGAGCAGCGATCTGGAATTAAGTCTCTGCCACGCCCACACGTCCAGCGCTTCTTCGAGCCCTGCTACAATTATAACAAAGCATTCTGCAACAGTGAACTATGTCGAAGAAAGACTCTGTAATTTATTTCTCAATTATCAAGTTCCACGCAATGTTCGGTTTCCTTTGTTTCAAGGCAGTCTCTCTGAGTGTTAGAATAATTTATACGGATCTCTATTGAAGTGGCCTTGACCTACATTCAGCCACTCTCCTGGAATTTACTTGCCGGAAGGTACTTCTTCATGTAACTTGTAATTACCTGGGTCCACATGCCTTGCGAATGAAATATACTCGTATTACATCTGATAACAAACCACAGGTTACCATTCTTAATTTTATGGCAGAGATAACGGAAATATGTGACCTGGTGGGAATGTATTGAATTGAAATTACCGGGTTTACAGATGTTTTGTTCGGTGCTTAATCCATTCTGATCTCTATCGCGCCACTGTACAAACGTTCAGTTGTCTACGTAAATCTTGGTGTCCATATTGAACACAAGCATGAACAGCATTCTAAGAGAGAGGAGGAACAACGAAAGCGGGAAAAAGAGAACAAATGAAGAAATGCATAAACAGAAGATAAACAAAAACTAAACTCCGTGAATTTTGTCTCGAAGAGAACTATGCCGACCGAGAGACCGCCGCTTGCCGGCGAAGTTTAGTGCCAGCTTTTGCGGATAGAGGGTGTCGCGTGGTCAGCGCAACGAATCCCAACGGCCGTTAATTTCGGTTTTCTATTTCTCACTTATAATCGCGAGGTTGATTGGACCTCGTTCCAGACCCACTAGTTCTCAGAAAAATCGGTTAGCGCCGGGAATCGAACCCGGATCTCTGGATTTGTAGCCAGGAATGCTGACCACTAGACCACAGAGGGGGTTTCGTAGAAATAGAAGATAATAAAATAAAAATGAAAAACAACCATACGCAAGCAACAAATATACAAGTTTATTGCGTTAGTTATCATCTCTGTATCTTATTATTCAAGAAACTGCCACTTTGTATCCTTCATCGGGTCTAAAAGAGCAAACAAACAGACGCGTTGATTGAAACAACAGCTGCAAGAAATGTTTTATAATGTTTAGCCTTGAAAAGAAATTGAATCTACTGAAGAAAGTGATGTACTTCGAGACGACTCAACTGATGGCGTAAACGTGAAATCTCTCGCAGTGCAAACTGTATTCAGAATACAAGAAGCAGAGCAATTTACGCTGAAGCAGACACTTCTGTCTCTTGAGTTTCGAATGTAAACACAAATGAAGACGCACAATTATTTACACAACACACAATGTTTATTCCCAAGTGCACAGCTCCTTCTTAGAAGGTAAACTGTGAACAACTACGGCAGTTAATTAACCAAATAACTAACTCCATGACAGATAATTTCTCATGAATGACTGGTTGTTCAGTTCATCAAGAAATTTCCTGTATGGGGAAAAAATTCCATGGAAAATCCTTTTTGAGATGTCAACAATCGCTCAGGCTGTTAAGAAATTACAATCCTGTGTTAACTCGAAAAATCATTACCGTGTACACAGCAGCTCGCAACCGGCCCCTATCAAAAACACATGAACCTAGTCCATATCCTCACACCTCAGTCTGTGTTCTTCCCTTAGACCACAATGTTAGATTTGTGAGTATCTGGTATTCTAAAGCGTCAGGCAAGCATTGATTCTAATTCCAATTTTAGTCTCTCTAATACAGCACCACTGCCATCAACATGTCTCTATATGTCTCTCCTGCTGTATCACGAAAAGGATATATTTCATGTTAGGTGACATCCTGGAGGATTCGTCAAAATTCTGAGGCACTGGAAGCTACTTTCTGCGTTGTTGCACATATTTTGTTCTTAAGGGGTAATTAAATTTGCGTGCACACTCTTGGCATTAGAAGTTTCTGCCTAATTTGATTAAAAGCCAATGCAGCCAATATATAGGGATCAGAAAATAAACATGCTAATGTTGTGAGCACTACCTGTAACTAACTGCACGTCATTAAGGAACGGCAATCTGCAATGGCAATTCTAAAAAGTCATGTTAAGTATATAGATGTGATGTAAAAAAGAAAATTTATTTCTTAAAAATGCATATGACAGAATTTAGCCATGGGCTACTGAAGATTGATTGTCCAGCCTGAGACTGCATTAAAATCGTTATGTGAAGCTACGGGCTGAAGTAATGGACACTAGACGGGGCGGTGTGTGAGGCACTTCGATAGAGACATTCCGTTGTGATTATCTAAGAGGGGTCTTGTATTTATCTCCACAACTCTTAACAAAGTGCGTAATTTTTCCTTCCATAATCCTCAAGTTAAAAATTGACCATCTCCATTACACGATGGCTCCTCTTTACTGGCATCGGTTTCAGAAGAATGAAACACCTCGTCTTTCTCACGTTGGTCATAATTTATACAGTCGCAATAGAGCAGTAGAGGAAGGGAATGAAAAGAAATAAAGACTACCCAAGAAGCAAATTCATAAAAGGAAAGCAAGAAATTAATAAATAAATTAAAGTAAAAGTAAATAAACGTACAAACAACAAAATAAATGGAGTACAGAAAGAAAGTCACAAAAGGGAAGAGGAGAAAAAGGGCAGGTATAAAACATATGTGAATAAATATATACTAACAGTCAATAAGTTCGTGGAATGGCCGCAAAGCGTCGTTGCAGTGCACGACAGCGGATAGGTTGAGGCACGATATGATGCCCTGTCGCTTCATTTCTCGTCACAGCAAGAGGCAGTTGTGTGCAAACAGTGTAAGTAGAACTACGACCTATATTGTGAACTTCAGTTAAATGCAAGTGGCGTAAATCGAAAATGTGGCAGTTTGAACAACGGGCAAACATCAAGTTCTGCCAGAAACTAGACAAATCCCCTAGCGAAACATTTGGCGTAGGAAGAATTGGTTGTTGCTACACGACAAAGCCCCTGCACATCGCTCTGTTCTTGTCCAAGAGGAACTGGCAAGACAACAGGGCACCGTTTTGCCACACCCTCCGTACTCACCTGATCTCGCACCCTGCGATTTCTTTCTCTTTCACCGCGTGAAAGCAAAGCTACGTGGTCATAGATTTCAGTCGTCCGAGGAGGTCGTCATTTCCACAAGAGACTCGGTACGGGAATTTCCTGCCAATATGTTCCAGCAATGTTTTCGGTAGCTATATCAACGTTGGCAGACTTACATAGCGGCCAACGGCAACTACGTATTTTGAGGGCCGATGTGTATGTATGTATATGTATGTGAATACTTTGTAATATGATGCGATAAAACCACATTCCACGTACTTAATTACTCTTTCGCGTATAATATAAATATACGTATAATATACTATAAATATAAAAAGAAAAAATTAAATACTGTTACGTGTATTAGTGATTAGAGAGGGGGTTAGGATTTATAACTGGTTTTATTACAACTCACAGGTTTTAACTATAATTAGTGGTAACACAATCTTACTGTAACTATAACACTTCATAACTACGAACAATGATAACACATAAAGTATAATTGAACTACCTTGAATGACGTCTTCCTGACGAGAAAAAATCTTGTCGAACAATTTCACAATTTACGGACCACGTAGAAAACACAGCCCCTCTATTGTTGTAGGGGCGTTTGCTTTGTCGTTGCAAAGCAAAGGTCGCGGCGCGGACCGCATACAAAACGCCGTATTTCTATTGTTTCGTGCGTGTATGTTGCGGACGTTACCTAGCAACGGCCGATGTTTACAGATTCACCGCTTAGCAACGGGTCTATATGCCACAATATATACAGAAACGAAATATTGGATGATAAGAGAGAAAATAGGCCATTATAAAAAAGCAGAGAAAATAAACTGGAAGGAAAACAAGAAAAAAATTCTGAAAATAGACAGAACAGTATTCATTGCAGCAGTGAACAGATAGAGAACAGAACTATCGACACATTTTGGAGAGTTCCGCGACAAATACAAGGGGTTACTGTTACTTGTGCGTGATTGTACAGTTCGTGCTCCCTCCTCTTATCCGAAGAATCGACCAGTTGATGGCAATCTGCATATGCAATTGCAATAACCAGGGCTATGCTTTTATTTCAGAGGAGCCATAAAAGATCATCATATACATATCCAGCCCACCCTGAATACTAATTTGGACTTTTTATCATCAGTCTCAACTTTTAATGCACATGTATGGTGATTAGGTGATTATACTACATAATGCATAGTCACGTTCGAGTGTATTCCAACATTTTCAATACAAACATCTTTTGTTTCTTTTTCCGACGTCACTGTTGCTATGGAAGACATGTTAGTGTCTATTGTCTTTATACAAAGGCCGTAGTGAATCAACAAGGAAATTGAAACAACTTCTTATAATAAAGATAAACCTACCGTTGTGCTTAATTAAGTACCGAGTCATGAAGGCGTATTGAGGGTGCACGCACAGTTCCAACTATTCTTAACCTTGTCACTAGATAAAGCCGAATGGTCAGCTTGAAGCGCCGACCGCCTTGTCCATGTGGGATGAACTCGCGGTATGAACTGAATAGAAGGTTGGGTGAGCACAAGGGCCAGTACTGAGTCCATCGTGGCGGGAAGAATCAATGTCCCTGCCGGAAATCGAACCACAGTCATCGAACTCCAACGTGTACCCTAATTACTATGCCGACTGAGCTACCTAGGCTCGCTTCCGTAACCTCTTGTAGCAACAACAGGATGATACAAACTATATATGGACATTTGTACCATCACTGATAAAACAATTCCTACTAATGAACGGCATCTTGATTATAAATAATAAAGCTAACATTACATTTGGCTGGAAAAATAACAAACACAGTAGCAGGAAATAAACGAGTCTAGCTTCAAAAATACATACATGGGGAAACCGCAGGTAGTGCAAATTGTATCACTGATTATTCAACGAACGGTCACTGACTCACTGTTCCGGCTGTCGATTCTCTGAGTGTGAGTCCGACTCTTATGTTACGAGCGACGATCGGTCGGCCAGTGTCTTGGAATAAAGCACCCATCTGGACCTTACGACCAGATTTTGTTTATGTGAGGCGCTCTCTCTGACGAGTAGACGGGTCTGTCATTTATAACTGCTGCTGGCCCTCTCTAGCGCAGTCATTCTCGGCTCTAGTCCCGGGGGACTCGTGACAATATTTTACTGTCTCGGATTCGAGACTTCTCTTTTCGTCGCCTCCTACGACTGGCAGGGTGGAGGTATTCGACCCCGCTTCCAACCGGGATATTCTGTCGGCTCTCAAATAACTCAACTCTATACGGACCGTGTAGAAAACACCGCTCCTCCTTGTATTTCATTTGTTGTCGTGCGAACACATTTGTTTGCGAAGCAGTTGCTCAGCAAAGGCTACCGTATATTTGCTTATTCCATGGTCGGTGCCTAGCAGCGGATGTTGTTTACAGAGTCATTATTTAGCAACGGGATTACACGCTAAAACACGTACAGACGCGTTGTGTTTGTTCCAATCCTGGGGGTCCATTAGAATTTCTATGATATTCGTTGCACAGAAAATTTTATCTAAAGATTATAATTCTTTATGAATAAAAGTGATATTTCGGGTCGCCTAACATGACGAGCAGCCGGTCACGGTAGCCGAGCGGTCTCAGGCATGCACTGTCTTCGCTCGCTCGGAAGCCGGGATCGTGGGTTCGAATCCCACTCAAGGCATGGATGTTTGTGTGCGTTTTTCTGCGTTTGTCTACAGGTAGAGGCCTTGCGACGAGCTGATCACTCGCCCAAGGAGTCCTACCGTATGTGCAAGATCTAGAAAAACCGAAGTGAACGGAGTTCATGGAGGTAGGCCTAGGCCCACTGGGGCTGTAGTGCCAAGGAAAAAAAGAAACATGACGAGCACGAGGCAGCGTAGTTGATTGAGGCACTGTGCCACTTGCTGCTTGCCTTCAGGACAGTCTACAAGTGTGTTGTATATAAAGCATATTATAACCTAGATACGGCCATGTGTAGGGTGATACCCACGACGAAAATGAAGGGATCTAGTTCGGATTATTGGATTTATTAGCACCTTGGTTACAACTCCTCTTAATGACATCTAAATAGAGCGCTATAACTGATTTACACACACACTGGTCCTCTCCAGGTACCACAACTAAAACGCAGGGACTATAACAGTCTCACTGACTCACACACTCCAAGTATTACACATGAATGAAGACTTCCAATCACACTTTAAATCTTCACAGGTTGACGGACTTTGTTCTACCGAGAACTCAGAACTGATTCGTAACGCCGTTTGCTTTTAAGATAACTACTTTGAACGGACCCCATGAGTTGAAAAGTGTTTACCGAACCACTGCACAGCAACGGTCGCGGCGCGATCTCCATAGAAAACAAGCTCTCTATTGTTGAAGTATTTTAACCGAGCCGTTGCTTAGCAACCCTCTGGCCATCCAGGTTACAATACTAACTAAAATTTTGAAGGAATAAGCTGTTTTACACTACTGCATTCATTTTTAAAATACCATACACATACATTAAACTAACTCCATCAAGCAGACCACTTCTTGAGAAGCTAACAGTCGCTTAGATAGTCAAGAAATTCCAAGTCCTTTATGGAAGTCGAAGGCTCATTACCGTATTCGAAAGAGCCTGTTACTGGCCCCTGTGTTAAGTCGAATTCAGTCCACAATATTTCGCACTATATATCTAAGATCCAGTTTAATATTATCCTACTATATAAACGTAGGCCTTCCAAGTGGACTTTTTTATGCTCTGAGACCAACGTTTTCACGCATTTCTCTTCTCTCCCACATTTTCTAAATCCGTCACAATTTCTCAAATAGATTAAAAAAAAAGAGACTGCGTGGCCGCTAGTGTTCCCTCAACGGTGTTTTTGAAGAATTCTGTCTGCTTGGATTGAACATTGTGCAGTCCGACGTTTAAGAGGAACATGTCCCTTTGCTAGCTGCCTGCTTCATGCTGGTTTCCTGCTTGACCTGTCCTTTAACCCTGAAGTTGGAGGCGACATGTTCTCCCGAGACTTGGGTTGATTTTCAACGGACTATACTGGGCTACCAGCTACGGGCTTTGCTTCCTCCGTGTTTCGTGCTGGTTTCTTACTTACTCTTCAACCATGATGATAAAGGCAACTTGTTCCTCCGAAACTTCGCTTGTATTTCAACGCATTACACGGCATTATAATGGACCATGATAGCGCAGTTGATATAGCGATTGGCTACAGGTTGGACGGCCGAGGTGTCGAGTTCGAGTCATGGTAGGGCCAAGATTTTTCTTTTCTCTATGTCTTTGGCCTAAATAGCCTCATATCCAATGGATATGTGGGGCTGTTTTC
Source organism: Cryptotermes secundus (assembly GCF_002891405.2). NCBI lineage: Eukaryota > Metazoa > Arthropoda > Insecta > Blattodea > Kalotermitidae > Cryptotermes > Cryptotermes secundus. The sequence continues at coordinate 1,390,921 of NW_019738957.1, read as the reverse complement.
GCGGAAATAAAGCTGATAACTCACCCCCAAATATCGCCGAGGCCAAGAATACTTGGATCTACACATTCACTCCCCCATACATCTTCATGACGTAGTGCTTAATTACACGGCGTCATATCCAAGATGACAGATACGTTCTACGCTTTTCCCTCTATGTTTTAGGTAAGGCTAAAGTTTTCCGTGTGCTTTATTACATAGTACGTTATGTACGTCATTAAGACATATATAGAGGAATGGAAGTATAGCTCCAAGCATTCGTATCCTCCGCACTGCGTAAAGGTTAAAGGTCAGCTTCAACACACTGCCGATTTATTCCCAGATAATAGCCCCCCCCCCCGGTATTCACTGAGTAGGGAAGGGTGTGGGGCCCAATGGCAGGCCTTGCAAAGATGCTGACTGCTCCTGTCTGGAACTGAACCCCGAATCGTCGGTGTGTAACCCGTAGTCCAGTCGCTAAACCGGCTGATCTATTCGTACTAGTGCATAATGCACCAATTACCGTGCTCAGAACATACAACAAGAGTTTAATAATAAACATTTTCAATGTCATAATGAGGTAAAATGTACTAGCTGAAAGTTCTTGAGCTCGGTTTAAGACTGTAAAAAATAACCTCGGACGGAGGGATCCATCACGCTCCGTGAAGACACGACGCAAATTAAGAGAATATGCGATACAAAGCTATAGAAAGCACTACAAGACACTGTAATTACATTCCGATGTACGATAAGACGAAACCCAACCCGACTGCCTGCCAGTTCAGGAGGAAGGAATATCCACGCTGCCGGTCCCAGGCCTTATGGGGCTCTACTGTCCTGATAAAGCGTTACTGTACTTGGGATTACTGGGATTTCGGGCTTTGTCCGATATTCTAAAGAACACAGTGTTTCGAAAACTGTGTCTGTTTCCGTCCTCAGTTAATGGAGTGGGAGACGCGTACTCTGTTCAGCCCAGTGATTGAGGTTAGCTGTTTCTACAGTGCACGTGTCTCCCATTTCTTAAACTGAGGGCGTAAACAGATCCAGTTCCCGAAACATTGTGTTCTCTATGATAACGGACGATGGACAAAGTCCAAAAATCTAGTAATCCTTAGTGTCATACACCATTGTCAGAACCCTTTAGAATTTACTCGTTAATGTACCAACACCATTAATCCTACTAATACTGTCAACAATAATAATAATAATATCATGGAGATGCTGAAGAGTATATTTTACATATATTTATGTTACATTAAGCCCCGACGTTTCTACCATACGCTAAGCAGTTGGTCAGTCGAGTAGCTTAGAGAACTTCTTCTAGATTGTTGTCAGTATCAATACACTGTGACAAAGGGGAAGGGCAGACGGGCCCGACCCTTTTCTGCATATCCGTTGATTCGTAAAAACCCACCATTGTCATGAAAAGCAGAGCAGTGCTCTTAATTCCTGAAGCCAGAAAAGATTTACAGTTCATGAAACCACTGTAGTTTTAATTTCATTATTATACAGTTGCATTTCATGGAGAGATAGGTCTCTTACCCCATAACTCCATTCAATTACACCACCTTCTTGAGGGCAGTCCAATTACATGTGCAACACAAGGTCTGTTAATACTGCATTTACACACAGACAGCTAATTAAGAGGTGAGGTAGCAAGAGGCTTTGAATTATTTATAATCGCCTTATGTATAAGGCTTTTTGCGTAAATCGTATTAATTCAGTTTTACACGGAAAAGTGGCATACGTATACATATATTATTGAGCCCAGATAAATTATACACACTCAAGAGGTCCCACAATATATTTCTGAGATTTAATGTAATTTGCATTACATACAAGTGTAAAAATATATTCTGGGTCTGGGCCTAGGTGTAGGTAAAACGTAAAGTTATCTCTGTAACAGTCCATGGAGGCCCATAGGGTTGTGAGACGTAAAGGCTCCCACATCTTCTAGATAATCGGCACACAGATGGCGGTGAGGTTGTCAGTCTTACCCGCCGGCCGCTCCTCACACCCCATTAAAATTCCTGTTACTCATTTCTGTTAGAGGCTGAGTCGACCCCAGGGCCATGGTGCGGCTGGAAGGTTTAGGTAAATTGAAA